>NC_087176.1:8400000-8420000 GCF_035594125.1 Scylla paramamosain
CGCGCCCCTTCCTCGTATAAAAGACTTCATAATGCTTGGGTGATGTATATTGTGTACTAAATAGATATACGGCGTAATATCACACAGGCAGGTCTCTCTCTTTCTCCCTATCTCGTGCGTGTATGTGTGTGTGTGTGTGTGTGTGTGTGTGTGTGTGTGTGTGTGTGAGTGAATGGTCGCTGTGTAGAGGTCTAGAGAATGCATTTGTTTATTTTTGTTTGTCTGTACGTATGTCTGTTTGTCTGAATGATTGTTTGTGTATCTGTGTGTCTTTTCACTTTTTCCACTCAGAGTTCATGTGTTTGTTTGTCTGTTTGTCTGTTTGTCTTTTGTCATTTTTTCTTTCTTTTTGAAGTGTCTTGGGATTCTCTCTCTCTCTCTCTCTCATCTCTCTCTCTCTCTCTCTCTCTCTCTCTCTCTCTCTCTCTCTCTCTCTCTCTCTCTTTCTCATGTGTTTATATATGTTGGTGTTTTTATTCTTTTAAGGACAAGTGTTGACATGTTAAGTTTGGTTTTGGAATTATGTATATGACTAGAGCGAGCGAGCGAGCGAGCGAGCGAGCGAGAGAGAGAGAGAGAGAGAGAGAGAGAGAGAGAGAGAGAGAGAGAGAGAGGAGAGAGAGAGAGAGAGAGAGAGAGAGAGAGAGAGAGAGAGAGAGATCCTAAGGTCATAACTCCTAACTATATTGCTAACATTAACCACATACACACGCACACGCACACCACACACACGCACACACACACACACACACAACACACACACACACACACACACACACACACACACACACACACACACACTTTCATAAATCACTTTTCAGAACTGAACTCCTCCTCCTCCTCCTCCTCCTCCTCTCCTCCCCTCCCTTCCTCCTCCTCCTCCTCCTCCTCCCTCCTCCTCCCTCCTCTCCTCCTCCTCCTTATCATCATCCTCTTAATAAAATAGATGGGAAAATAAAATAAAAGAGAAAAGTTATGCAAGTCTTCACTAAATTCTAAATCACTTGGTGTTATTATTAATCTCCCTTTCTATTATTCATACATTATTTATTGAAGCAGAGAGAGAAATAACCACAACGATTTTCTCTTCGCTTCTCTTGCTTATTAATTCTTGTTTTGCCAGGCGATGTTCAACTCTGAGTGATGTTTATTAAGTGGCATTTCGTCAAATGATTATTAACGTTGTGAAACTAATGCCTATGAATTCTGAAACACTGAGAGAGAGAGGGGGGAGGGAGGGAAACGACAGGAGAACAAATAAAAATAGAGAAAGACGCAATAGATTTAAATAACAGATTCAAATACATAAAAGATAGCCAAACTAAAAGCGATATTTCGACAGAAAACAACAACAACAACAACAACAACAACAACTGGACAGAGGACGATTTGAGATGGAACGAAAACTAGATAGATTTAAGATTAAGAGACGAAATAGACAGAACAGAAACAGATAGACAGATAGACAAACAGAACCACGTGAAAGATGAATACTCTAAAGCAGGATAACAAAAGTACACGGTGAAAGAAAATAAATGAAAACCAGATTAACCCCTTTTTCCTCCGCTATGGTCGTGGTCTTTTAACTCTGTGGTCACTTTAATGAATGATTTAGACGGACATCAAGGAAAGGGAATATGAATAACGAATTTTATCTTTGCCAGGCTACACGAGCACGTATTTTTTGAGACGAGAACGAAAGAAAGTGTTGTTTATGAGCAGTTGATTATGAGAAAAAATGAAAGGGTTAATACAAAACTAAAAAGAAAAAAAAATACATATACAAGCAAAGAAAACCCACATGAAGGACAAATAAACGAATAAATGATAACAAAGAGACGCACAGAGAGAGAGAGAGAGAGAGAGAGAGAGAGAGAGGGGAGAGAGAGAGAGAGAGAGAGAGAGAGAGAGGAGAGAGAGAGAGAGAGAGAGAGAGAGAGATGCAGAAGAGACAAGGACAATAACGGGAAACAATACAGATAAACAAAGTCACATGAAGGACAATTACACACACACACACACACACACACACACACACACACACACACACACACACAGGAAATCAAACAAGGGCACGGGCAGGAAACAGAGACAGGCAGACCACAATAACACCGAACCGAGCCCCCCTTTCAAGACCCCTCGTAGTAAAGTGAAGCAGCTGAACAAAAGAGCATCGTCGCTGTGATAAACGATCTACTAGACTCATTGTTCTCTGCTTGACACGAGGACAAAAAACAGTTAGTGGTTGATATTGACTTTCCCACGCCCCCCTCCTTCCCCCTCCTCTTCCCCTTATCCTCTCCTCTCACCGGTGGTTTGGAAGGAGGGGCAGGGGACCATGTAGATAGTAAATAACTCTGTATTCCAATATTTTTTTTCTCTCTCTCCTTTTTTTTTTTTTTTGTGTGTGTGTGTGTGTGGTTTATATTTGTGTTGACCTCAGTGTTTTGTTTGAGTATTTTAAATGAAAGCTTGATGTATGTTTTGTGTACTTGTGTGTGTGTGTGTGTGTGCGTGTGTGTGTGTGTGTGTGTGTGTGTGTGTGTGTGTGTGTGTGTGTGTGTGTGTGTGTGTGTGTGTGTGTGTCACGTTTTTTTCTTTTCTTTTTTTTGTAGTCTCGCTTTTTTTCCCCTCTGTATCATTTCCTCTTTTTATTTTTAGGTTTTATCGTCTTGTTTTTTTTATTTTTTTTATTTTATTTATTTATTTTTTTCGCTTCGTTCTATTGTTCCACGTAATTGCGCTCACGGTAATGGTCTTTACACGAATCCAGCGATGCATATAAAAAGTTTTGTAATCCACGACCTGCGCTTACATTTAGCTATAAGAATACGACAAAATATAACGCCGAATAAAAAGCAATGATAAATTTCTTTCATGCTCCATTGTACACTAATCTCTACATATCTGATCAAATTGAATGTATGGGCGAGTGAGGGGTGAGTGAGTGAACTGTGTGTGTGTGTGTGTGTGTGTGTGTGTGTGTGTGTGTGTGTGTGTGCGCTGGTAAGAATGTACATATCTGATCCAATTTAATGTATGGGCGAGTGAGGGATGAGTGAGCGAACTGTATGTGTGTGTGTGTGTGTGCGCTGGTAAGAATGTTTGTAATAAGAAGCTAAGAAAAGATACAAGAAACTAATAGGAATGATTATTTAGCAGTCTCTTTATAAAGCACACCTGCCTGTATCCTCATGTCATCCCTACCCACAAATTTGTCTAATCTTTTAAAGCTCCCCGTTGACTCGACGCTAACAGCCTGACTACTGAGTCCATTCCAGTCATGTGTCGCCCTATTTCAGAACCAGTTTATCTCTATCTTGTATTGAAATCTAAACTTACTGATCATGCACCTTCCTCTATTTTCCTATACTGATAATTTCGTGCATTATATTAACTAGTAAATCAAAGGATCTCGTGTGCAGAGTTGAGGGCGAATACTAAACACTAACAAGTTTATTTATTTATTCATTTTTTACGTTGTCTTGTGGAGGATTATCTGCTAAATGAAACTATGAAAAAAGAAAAGAAACTCGACATTTGATCGCACAGTCACACGACCACATCCCTCATAGCTTTTCTTTCACGCGTAACACTGACACACACACAAAAAAAAAGAAAAGAAAAGGAAGAAGAGGTAGAAAACGAAGAAGAAGAAGAAAAATAAGAAGAAGCAAGCGTTAACGCCCTTTACCGCAACATGATCACATTCTAAAGTACATTATTTTTTACCGTCGACACACGAAAACTCTCAACAGTCGCGCCTCATCAGTCACTCTAGCCACCTTCACTTTACCCACAGCTGCCTCGCCCCTGACTCTCGATCACCTCACGTGGAATCAAGGTGGCCAGAACTGTAGAAGTAGGAAAAATACTTACATGACCCATAAAACTTTACTAAGGCTCTATTGATCTTGAGGGAGGGGAGGGGTAGGTGGGAGGAGGTAGGTGGGTAGGGGTAGAGGGATGAGGTAGGTGAGAGTAGGTATAGGTGGATGAAGTAGGTGGAAGGACGTAAATGGGAGGGGCTAGGTGGGAGAGATATGTGGGAGAGTAAGTGGTAGGAGGTAGGTGGGGGAGGGTTAGTGGGAGGAGCTAGGTGGAAGGGGTAGGTGGAGGAGGGTGGAAGTATCCGAGACCGCACTGGGAGAGGTACTCAGGCACCTTGTTAAAGACGATGAGACAAGCCCCTAGTTAGATGCCGCCCCTGAATCCACCCCACCCCACCCCAATCCCCTCCCGCCCCTCCCCGCCTCTCCCCGCCCCGCCCCGCCCGGCCACCGATGGGCCTGTCCGGTGTGATCTTTGGGCGGCTGCAGTTGTGTTCCCTGGGGTCGTTAGTGGCAGTTCTGACGGTGATTGCCCCGCTTACTGTCACGGGCCGGGGAGGGAGACGCGTCCGTGGCCGTCTAGTAAATTGGTTCCTCGTGAAGTGAAGTTAATTACTAGAATCGCCATCAAGAGGAAGGAGGAGGAGCAGGATGAAGAAGATGAAAAGAATAGGAATTTTACAGCTAATCACATTTCTTACTGGTCTTTTTTTTCCCCGCTTTGATTAGTAAGGGGGAGGAAAACATTGAGATTAGGGAGTGTTGTGAAGACTAAGGCGGTGTGGGCGTACGCGAGAAAAGAATAAAAAGATTAAAAGGAATCAGGATTTTACACCTAAACGTATCACACTTTTTTTTCCCCCTGGTCCGGTTTATAAGGGAAAGGAAAACGTTGAGATTAAGGAATGTATTGAACACAGAGGCGGTGTGGCTGTGTGCAAGATGAAAACAATACGAATTTTACACCTAATCACACTTCACACCGGTCTTTTTCCTCTTTGGTTTGCATAGGGAGGCAAAACGTTAAAGCCAGGCAGTGTGTGTGTGTGTGTGTGTGGCAATGAGTGGGTGCAGTGCGGCGTGTGATGAAAGGCGGGCCAGTAATTGAATCCATAAAAATAGCAAAGGATGTCTTGGTGTGGAGTAGAAAATATGAAGTACAGCTTTAATAGTTTGAATAATACAGCGTAGGTGGGTGTGTGTGTGCGTATGTATTCACCACACACACACACACACACACACACACACCCAGAAAGGAGGGACAGATATAATAAAACACTGAGAAAGTAAAAGTATTCGTTTCTCTGTTAAGTTCCTTCTTTTCTCGTTCTTTTATCTATATATATATATTTCCTTGAGGTTTTGTGCGTGGGAGGATAATAGCCTCTCTCTCTCTCTCTCTCTCTCTCTCTCTCTCTCTCTCTCTCTCTCTCTCTCTCTCTCTCTCTCTCTCTCTCTCTCTCTCTCTCTCATTCGTCACATCCTGCGGGCGAGGACACAGAGGCTGAGGAAGGAAACCGTATCTTCTTTGTTGCCAGACTCTCTTATCGCAAAACTTGCCTCTTTCCCTCACCATGCTGCGAAGAGAGAGAGAGAGAGAGAGAGAGAGAGAGAGAGAGAGAGAGAGAGAGAGAGAGAGAGAGAGAGAGGGATAATAATGTTGATAATGATAGTAGAGATAACGATACCAATAAAAACCATCAGTAGCAACGTTAACAAATCATTCATACAAGTACTCTGCCTTATTATTCCCTCGCAGAAACTTGCCATTACAAAAACTAATGTAAAAATAAAAAAAAAAAACACTCACTTCTCGCTTTGATTTCCCTTCCGCACTGATCAATAGACGCACCATGTCAACACAACAACTGGCAATGGATAACCAAACACCACAGTAGAGTCCACACGCCCTCCTGAGCCCTGAGGCAGTGCGGGACTCCGAGGTACGCGCGGCGATGCGGGGAGAATGAGGAGCGGGAGTCAGAACACGTGTGGTCATGTTTGTGCCTCGTGCGAATACTGAGTGCCGGGCGCTAATTACATGGTGCGCCCCGTAAATACCTCGAGCCATACATTAAACACACTGCCGGGTAAATATCTGTGTTAATTGCCGCACCAGTGTTCCCTGCCGCCCTCTGTATAAACATTGCTGAATAGGTGGAAGGCGGAAGAGGAGGAGGAGGAGGAGGAGGAGGAGGAGGAAAAGAATTGAGAAGGAAAGAAAAAAAAATCTGCCCGTAAATTAGAGAGGAGGACACACTGCACTGCCTTTTTTTTCCCTCATCGTCAGTTTTTTTTTCTCTTTTTTGTCGCGGCCATAAAAGCATTGGCGCATTGTTCCCTTTAAAAAGACTGCATTTACTCTTTATTGGCGCGGAGTGATGGCTTATGATCTGCATTAATGTTATGTGCCATTATTTTAAGCTACGTAGTTCGCTGCCGTGCCATATTGCGCTGGTGGGGCGTCATATCACGTGTCTTTATGGCTTATAATGCCGGGGTGCGCTGCCTCACGTCATGCCACCTCCGCCTCCTGTCACGTGTTGCCTTGACGTCACAATTCACTGCGGCATCATGGTATCACGTCACGCTGTGCTGCAATACGAAGCCATTACGTCAGGAGGCGCAGCAATACCCCTCGCCTTCCTCGTTGCATCACAGCACAGTGTTCTCATTGCTTCACCGTCCTGCCTCAACTTTCAATAGGCGCTGGTGGGTGTTGTGTTGTTTTTTTAGGGTTATTTTCATGATTCCACTGATGGCTTAACACAGTCTGCATCACCAGTGGGGAAAACGCTCGTGAGAACTGGAATAATCATCTCTTTGGGCTTTGAGAGTAATCCTTATGAGAGAGCCAAGTTTCATTAGGCTCTTGTGGATGTTATCAGATTTTTTTTTTTCAGGGATATTTTCGTGATTCCATTGATAGTTTACTGCAGTCTGCATCACCAATGGGGAAAACACTCGTGAAAACTGGAGTAATCATCTCTTTGGCCTTTCAGAGTGATCCTTATGCCAAGTTTCATTAAGCCAAGTTTCATGAGGCTCTTGTGGGTGTTATTGGATTTTTCAGGGATATTTTCATGGCGGTTATTTAACATTGTGCATCACCAATAGGAAAAAAAAAACACTAGTGAAAACCCAGCTAATTATCTCTCTGGGCTTTGAAAATAGTCCTAATGAGAGAGAAAAAAAAAGCTTCATTAGACTCTTGTGGGTGTAAGTACATTTTTCCAAGGGTATTACGAAGGTTTAACAATTATTCTGCCCTGCCAGTTGAAAAAAAAAAAAATGCTCATGAAAACAGGGCTCATCATTGTGTACAGTCTTCATGGGAGGACAAAGCTTCAATAGACACTAGTGGGTGTTATGAATTTTTTTCCAAGGATATATTTATGATTCCAGTGATAGTTTGACAATTACTCTCCTGGAAAAATTTAAAAAGTCACTCATGAGAAGCAGATTAAACCTTTCAATGCGATATGCAACAAATCACACACATTAAAAGTACTGTACAATTTTTTTATTTTATCGGAACTACAATAAAGAAAAAAATTAGAACAGATTTACCAATTTCTTGCAAGTACAGTGTTTACAGACAGCTATAGAGCAAAAAAGGTCTCTTAGTAGACAAAGAACAAGAGAACAAAGCATTTAATTGATCTTTTCTCTACAATATGCAACAGTTCACAGCACTAAAAGCAATGTGCGAATCTTTATAAGCCCCTGCAAGAAAGAAATGGATGAAAAGAATACATCTGCCATTTCGTAACAGGTATAATGATTAGTTATGGTTTGTAAAAGAAGAAGAAATATCCAGCTCAGTGATTAAAGAAAGACGTAGCAAATACCAGTGATGAATTTAACTCTTTCACTGCTATTTGACATGTTGCTTTAATCGCAAACTACTCTAAACCACTTATTACTTATTCAACAGCCTTCTCTGAGCATAATACTGCCTAGCCATTGGATAATCTACTCTTTTCATCCCCTTTTCTTTTATGTAGATGCTAAAAGATTCTAATCCTTTGCTTTTAGTGTTGTGAATTGCTCCATAACGCAGTGAAAGAGTTTAGAGTAAAGGTCACGGTAGAGGAGGGCGCGGCGGCTCTGTAGTGGCTGTGGGTGGCTTTGAGGGAGGGAAGCACCACCGTCTGCCGTAACTCTAGGGCGAATCACAGTGATAGCCGCGACCCGCCGCCGGGAGTGTAATCAGCGGCTGGAGTCTGGCCTGGAATTGAGATTGAACAGACTGGTATTCGGATTAACGACATAATAGTAGTAATAACCATCCCGGGGAGTGGATTAACACTAATTTCAACCCAGAGAGAGAGAGAGAGAGAGAGAGAGAGAGAGAGAGAGAGAGAGAGAGAGAGAGAGAGAGAGAGATTCACAGACATGCATAAATTAAAATCTATAAACTTGCTCTAAATCCAGATAACAGAGACGAAGACATACAAATATATTAATGAACACGTGCACACAGGTAGGGGAAAATTAGACAGTTACAGATAGATAGACGAACAGACAGACACACACACGGTGACAAACAAAAACAAAGACAACCATTCAGTCATTTAGTCAAGTCAAACAAGCAGTCATTCATTCATTTTGTCAGTAAAAAAGGAAGAAAGGGAAAAAAAGGAGGAAGGAAAAAATTAAAGGAAAGAAGGAAGGAAGGAAGGAAGAAGAGAAGGCAGCCAGAGTCAGTCAGAAGGCAAATAAATAATCAATCAACACAGTCAGTCAGTCAGTTAGTGAGTTAGTTAATCGGTCAATCAGTCAGCAAAGAAAGATGGAAAGAAGTAAGGACCAAAGAAAGAAAGAAAGAAGTAAGGAAGAAAAAAAAAAAGAAGGAAGCAGAAAAAGAAGCACAAGCAGTCAGTCAGCCAGTCAGTCAATCACCAAAGAAGGAAGGAAGGATTGAAAGAATTAACCAAGGAAAATGGTAAGGAAGGAAGGAAGGATGGAGAGAAAGAAGGAAGGAAGGAAGGACAGAAAAAAAGTAACGAAGGAAGGAGGTAAGGAAGGAAGGATAGATAAAAAGAAATAACCAAGGAAGGAAGGAAAAATAGAATCACTAACCAAGTAAGGCAGGCAGGCAGGCAGGGAGGGAGGGAGGCAGGCAGGGAGGCAGGGAGGCAGGCAGGCAGGGAGGCAGGGAAGGTGGAAGACAGGGAGGCAGGCAGATAAGCAGGCAGGCAAGCAGGCAGGGAGGGAGGGAGGCAGGGAGACAGGCAAACAAACAAGCAAGCAGACAGGCAGGGAGGAAGGAAGGCAGGGAGGCAGGGGGACAGGCAAACAAGAAAGCAAGGAGGCAGACAGGCAGGGAGGAAGGAAGGCAGGGAGGCAGGGGGACAGGCAAACAAGAAAGCAAGGAGACAGGCAGGGAGGGAAGAAGGCAGGAAGGCAGGGAGGCAGGCAAACAAGCAGGCAGGCAGGGAGGCAGGTGGGATAGGCAAGAAGACTGTAGGTGGTTTATTGATCAACTTATGATAAACTAAAAATGCATACATGTATTGCCTGGCTGATGACGTTGCTCGGGTCCTTGCAAGAATGTATTTTTCGCTTGCATTTTTTATACCCTTCTCCTGCAACCTATCTCTTCTCCCTTCTTCTGCATCACCACCACCACCACCACCACCACCAGCATCTCCTCCTTCTCCTTCACCCCATCTTCCTTCTCATCTCCTCCGCCTTTTCCTTACCTAAAGAAAAAAAAAGAAAAAGAAAAAATGTGTATGAGAGAGGGAGAGAAGGAGGGTAAGAATAATACTCTTTCCTCTCTCTCTCTCTCTCTCTCTCTCTCTCTCTCTCTCTCTCTCTCTCTCTCTCTCTCTCTCTCTCTCTCTCTCATCCGAGTTAAGAGATCCGGTGACAAGTTATACTTCTTAACCGAACGTCCTGTGGTATAAATTAAGCTAAGTTATGCACGTGACGAGAGAGAGAGCGAAGGAAGAGGAGGAGAAGGAGGAGGAAGATGAGAAGGAACTAAATCAGCTGAGGAAGACAGGAACACAGTAACGTTTAGACAGACATGACAGGAAGAGGCCACAGAAACAAGATAGAGAGGTAGTGAAATCTAAGCTTGACAGGGGAAACTTAAAAAAAAAGAAAGAAAACGGTGGGATGGAGGATGAGCTAGATCGGCTGAGGGAGACAGAAACACAGTAACGTTTAAACAGACTAGGCAGGAGGAGGCAACAGAGACAAGACGTGGAAACTAAAGCAAAAAAGAATAGTTAGTCGTGGTCATTTGGCAAGGGGGAAACGTAGAGGGCAGGGGAGCATTCCTGAAAGAAGGGAAATCTGTGCAGGACAAAGGCAAGGGAAGGGAAGGGAAGGGAGGAGGTGCAGGTAAGAAATTACAAGTTAGAGGGTAATTGGGAAGGTAAGGTAAGACGGCCTAAACAAATTAGCAAGGTAGGGGGAATGGTTAGCGGGGTTTAGATAGGCATGTGCTAACGGGAGACAAATATTGGAAGGGGAAGCGAAAGGGAAACAAGGAAGAGGGAGGAACAAGGAATAAACACGGGTAGCAATGGCAACGCGGGGAAGGAACAAGGGAAAAATGAATACGGAATAGAAAGTGGAGCTGAGAGAAAGGGAGAGGGAGAGAGAGACAGAGGTAAGTTGAAATGAAATAAAGTAGTGGACATATTTTTATTCTGAATAGTTGCACTTTGTAAGACTTGAATGTGAGGTTACGAGGTGTAGGTGAAGTGTATTTGACAGTCTCAGGATTTTGAACGATTTCTGTGAAGGATATTTGGTCATCCATTGTCTTAAGAGTTTGTTGTGAATTACCCTCAATAATTATGTAGTTAATGGAACGTTATTTTTTCTTACTTTAGGTTTGTATTGAAGTAATGAAGTAAAGTTATGTTTTTGGTATGCATTTACACTTCTACTACTACTACTACTACTGCTACTACTACAAAATTCTCTCTCTCTCTCTCTCTCTCTCTCTCTCTCTCTCTCTCTCTCTCTCTCTCTCTCTCTCTCTCTCTCTCTCTCTCTCTCTCCTCTCTCTCTCTCTCCTCTCTCTCTCTCTCTCTCTCCAAGGACATTTTTCGTAATAAAAAAAATATATATATATAAGCTTCGGGTTTTTCTTCTTTCGTTTCCTTGTGATCAAAAGACTTGAATATTTTCTCAGTTTAGTTTGAGCATAATTTTCGAAGGCTGGAAATACGTCGGGTTGAAAATTTGTTATATTTAAGGTAATTTCGCCCCTAAGACAATTTGAAATAGATGAGACAATACTTCACCATGATTTCCGCGGTCACTTTTATCTCTTCCTCCTCCTCCTCCTTTCTTCCTTCCCTCCTTCCTTCCTGTTCTCTTTACTTTACATCCCTCTCTCCTTCCGTTCCTTATTTCTCTGCAGTTCTCTCTTTCGTCTTCTCTTTCTTTTCGCTTGGTTTCTTTATCTTATCTTCCTCCTCTCTCTCTATCTATCTCTCTCTCTCTCTTTCTCTCTCTTTCGTCTTTATTGCCGTCTCGCTTCTTGTTACGCCAAGTTGTCAAAAGTTAGTGAAATGTAATTATCTACATTTTCTGTTTTCGCATTTAAGCGTTTATTTTATCCTCGTTTGTTTGATTAAGTTCGAGTCTTACTATTTGTTTTCTGATCTTTTTTATTAGGTTCAGTTTCTTTGTGGTTCTTCCTTACTTCGAGATCAGTATTGCAGTCTCCCTCCCTCATCACTTCACTTCTTCCTCCTCTTCCTCCTCCTTCTTATCCTCTCTAATTCTCCTCTGGCTTTCTTCCATTTTTTGCCTCCTCTCGTACTTCCCCCCTAATTTGTTGTGATTATTTTCCTTCTAGTCTTAATTTTGTTTTCGTTTTAATACCTGACGGGTTCCAGAATTTTAATGAAAGTTTCTCTTCTTCTGCTGCATTTTCTCTATAATTTTTCTCTCCCTCTCCATTTTCTTTTCTCTTTCTATTTTTTTTTTTTGTGTCTCTCTTTCTCTCTTGTTTTTCCTCCGTCGTTAATTCAAACTTTTCCCTTTCTTTGTTTATTTTTCTTCTTTGTTCTTTCATTATGACGCTTCCGACTTGTCTTTTATCTTCTGCATTTCCTCTCCCGAATATTCCTTTGTTTCCCTTCCTTCAGTAATTCTCTTCCCTCTGTTGTTTGTCCTTCTCTTACCTGTCCCTTCACCTTTTATTTCTCTCGTCCTCGTATTTTTTCCTCCCTCTCTACTCACGGTCTTCCCTTTTGTCGTTATCCTGCTCCTCCTCTTCCTCCTCCTCCTCCTCCTCTTACTCGTCCTCCTCCTCGTCTTCCATTTTTTTTCCTTCCCTCTCATTTTCCGGTCTTCGTTCTTGTTGTCTTCGTCCTCTTCGTCCTCCTCTTTGCTCATCTGCTCATCCTCCTTGTCTTCATCTTTACTCTTGTTTTCCTCCTCCTCCTCCTCCTCCTCCCCCTTTCACTTTTCGTTCTCGTCCTCGTCACACCCACTAATTTTGCTTTCCTCCTCCTCCTCCTCCTCCCCCTCCTCCTCCTCCTCCTCCTCCTCCTCCTCCTCTTCCTCCTCCTCCTTCTCCTCCTCCTCCTCCTCCTCTTCCTCCTGCTGCTGCTCCTCCTGTTGCTGCTCATCATCATCATCATCGCCATCATCATTATCATCATCATCATCATCATAATCGCCTCCTTCATCTAGTATTGTTCCTTCTTTTACTTCCTTTCCTCCTCCTCCTCCTCCTCCTCCTCCTCCTCCTCCTCCTCCTCCTGCAGGTGAAGAGTCAGGAGTCCCGCACAGGCGTCACAAGACCTGCCACTTTAAGCTCAGTCTGGTATTTATTTTTAGCATAGATTTGGCGTTCTTTTTCTTTTTTTCCTTTCATTCAGAGATTCCTCGTATAAATTCAGCGATGACTGTTATTAGCGTGGCTCTCTTGTGCTTGAATTTACAGGAATGGTAATGGTCTGTGTGTGTTTTATTTATTTATTTATTTATTTATTTATTTATTTATTTATTTATCAGTGTATTGTTTTGAAAGATTTGTTTATTTGTTTGTTTATTTCAGTACGTGTGTGAAATTCGCTTTGATGGGAGGTATGTATGGTGAGATTTTGTTTTTTTTCATTGTGTGTGTGTGTGTGTGTGTGTGTGTGTGTGTGTGTGTGTGTGTGTGTGTGTGTGTGTGTGTGTGTGTGTATTGTTCGTTGTGATTGGTGTAGTATAGAAAGTCTGTGTTTTGGTTTCAATGACTTGATAAAAAAAAGTAATCCAAGTGATATTCTTTTATTTCACTTCCTTTAATACTCGTGAATACGTTTTTTATATATTTTTTTATTCACTTTCCTGTCTCTACACGTCTGTATCTATTCTACATTTTCACGAGTCCCACAGCCTCCCAAAGCCCTTCACAGCTTCCCACAGCCCCTCACAGTCTTCCACAGTCTCCCACAGCCTCTCATAACCTTCCCAGAGCCTCCGACAGCTTCCCACAGCATCCCACAGCCTTCCCACAACATCCCACACCCTTCCCACAGCCTTCCACAGCCTTTCAGAACCTTCCACATCCTCCCACAGCCTTTCACATCCATCTCACAGCCTGTCACAGCATCTCACAACCTTCCCAGAGCCTCCAACATCCTCCTACATCCTCCCAGAGCTTTCTACAGCATTCCACAGCCTCCCACAGCGTCCACAGCTTCCCAAACCCTTTAACAGCCTTCCACAGTCTTCCAGAGCCTTCCTCAGCCTTCCATAGCCTTCCCACAGCATCCCACAGCCTTCCCAAAGCCTCCCACACCCTTTGGTTAACCCTTTCAGTACATTAGCTTGTTTTTACCTCTGATATTATTACGAAATATTATTAAGTTTAAGATGATTTTGAAGCGAAAGGGTAAAAGTCACGTGTAGCTGCTCAGTAGGTAGCATTGTATATATCCGTTAACTCTTTCTGACTGATAATAGGTTATTTTAAGAAGCCTGGGAAGTGTCTCTGGTACTGAAAGGGTTAAGGGCACAGTTTTATCTTCAGTGGTATTACAAAAAAAATAAAATAAATAAATAAATAAATAAAATAAATAAATAAATAATAATAATAATAATAATAATAATAATAATAATAATAATAATAATAATAATAATAATAATAATAATAATAATAATAATGATAATGATAATAATAAATAAAACAAAATAAAAGAGTCATATTTGCTTTACTTTCATTAATGCCTTTTTGTTCACACAGTTACGGGAAAAAAAGACGAAAGTGAATAGAGGAAGGGCAATTTTGTAGATTAATGTGATATAGTGTGCTGGAAAGTACAACAAAGATACTGACTCCATTATCATGATTAATTTCGCTCTTTGATGTTATTAGATATTTTTATTCATTTTTATTTATTTTTTTTCAGTTGTATTCTCTTTTGTGTGCTTCTGATTGTGTTGGTGCACTGTGCATTGGTAAGTAGGTCTTCGTTTAATGAGTCAGGCGTGGGTTTTAATCATATTAATTCACACCTATTGCCATTATGTACTTCAATTTGCATTCAGTTCATAGCATTTCAGTAAATATTCCTTTTATT
Organism: Scylla paramamosain; assembly: GCF_035594125.1. Taxonomy (NCBI): domain Eukaryota; kingdom Metazoa; phylum Arthropoda; class Malacostraca; order Decapoda; family Portunidae; genus Scylla; species Scylla paramamosain. Next base: position 8,414,384 of record NC_087176.1, read on the forward strand.
AAATCTTTTTTTCTTTTATTATATTAATCTTCCCTTTTCTCCTACTAACTTATAACTGATCCAAACATGCGATTCAGTATATATGCAAGTTTGAGTTGCTTTCTATTATATTAACTTGTATTTACTTGTATTAGCTTATAATTACGATCCAAACAAGCGAAATGGGGGTAGTCGTAATGATTTCGAAGCCTTTTATGGTTCAAGGAAGGGGCGCAGAGACATACCTTACCGAAACACACGTAAATCTTGTGCCTTTACTGGAGTGGGATTGTATGGGAACTTAATTAAATGAGGAGCGGCATTACGTGGGTCTCGTATGTAACAAGGGGAGGAATTACATAAAGTATGCACTGTGCGGTGTTCTGATAAACAACGCGAGGGAGGCAAGACCGCGTTCATTGTCCCTAATCCAACTGAGGCTTTTGAAACACGAGATATTTATGTGTTCTGAAGGTTAAATGAAATGTAAAGGCTGTCATATACTCTGAAAAAGAAATATCTGGGGAAGAAAAGGAAATTGTCAACTGGTCTCGGGGTGTAAAAAAAAAAAATGCCCACTGCGTTGCCAGTTCTCCCCACCCTCCCTAAATAAAAAAGTCAAAGGAATGATCCGAAATTGAAGGAAACCTTGTAAGAAATTGTAAAAGCTTGTAGAAAGAAAGTATGGATAATATACACCTGGAACTATTCACACCTAAACGTGTAAAAAAAGAAAAAGATGAATTAGCAGCAACAAATTAACAAGAAAAACTCCAGTGCAAGTAAAAGTTACCATAAATAAAGCCACAAATGAACACGAGTAAAAAAAAAATAAATAAATAAATAAAATAAATAAATAAATAAATAAGTAAATAAATGAGAACGACAAATAAGCAAGAATAACTCAAACAGACGAAGTAAAAGTGACCGTAAAAAAAAAAAAACACGAACACTAATGCGCAGGTCTTTCTGTAATGAGTCAGTCGTTGTTCTTAATCACATTAATTGACACCTACTGCCATTATGTATTTCAGTTTGCATTCAGTGCATAATATTTCATTATTTTACTTTGTCAGAATTTTTTTGTATCATCTTTTATTGCATTAACCTGCATTTACATAAACTAATAAATAATTACGATCCAAACAGAACAACAAATTAACAAGAATAACTCAAATAGACGAGGTAAGGTAAAAACGACATTTAATCCGGTTAGCTAACGATACTTACAGTGTAGAGGGGGAGATGGAATTTGCAGGACAAGCGAACCCTGGGCCTGGCTAGGGAATACTCGTACCCCTCTCGCAGCCACACAGTCTAGGGTCCACGAGGCACGACCCGCTGCTCCTCGGCATGGCAGCCAAGTCCCGTTTTCTTTTTTCCCGGAGCCTCCAGAGATCGTCGCCGGGTACTATAATGAACACACCAATCATCTCTTTTCGTACTCAGCGCCTCCAACCACACCAATTTAGTCCATTTTTTTCTTCATAATTTTTCATCATTACGCTTCGCCAACAGACTTTTTCCCCGCAGACTTTATCATCCCCTGTGCCAGTCTCATGCCAAGTAAATAAAGGCAAGTAAAAGACCCCAGAAGCGAAAGAAAGAAAGAAAAAAGAAGGAAAAAAAGAAAAAAAAACAGCAAAACTACCTACCAAACATTTCAGGAATAAACTTGGATTGCAGTTAACTTGATGATTAGACGAAGACAAAGAAGTAAAACATTGTGAGGGTAAATACGAACTGCTGACTCTGCTGAAGCAAACACACCTGGAGGTTGCGAGAGGTTCCTGGTAAAAAGGTGAGACACGTTTATTTTGACACCCGGGAAGGAGAAAACAAGATGAGGATGGGTAATTATTCCCGACGTGAGGAATTAAGGAGTAAATTTGTCGCCAGGGAGAGAGAGAGAGAGAGAGAGAGAGAGAGAGAGAGAGAGAGAGAGAGAGAGAGAGAGAGAGAGAGAGAGAGAGAGAGAGAGATAGGCGCTTAGTCATGCCATAAGGAGTCTGACACTCACTTTACTGAGATATATGAAGAGGAATTCACCATCTCTCTCTCTCTCTCTCTCTCTCTCTCTCTCTCTCTCTCTCTCTCTCTCTCTCTCTCTCTCTCTCTCTCTCTTTTTTCCCCTTCCTCTCTCCCTCTCTCCTCTCCTTCCCTCTCACTCCATCCATTCATGTCAAACTCTTCACCAAAACTCTCACTTCCTCATTCGTCTCCAAGAACTCACAGAAAAAAAAAGTAAAAAAAGTTATTTCTGGGTAAAATTGTCGGTAGGAAAACTAATTTGGCGCAATGTAAATTTCTCCGCTAATCATTGGCCCCTGTGTGTGTGTGTGTGTGTGTGTGTGTGTGTGTGTGTGTGTGTGTGTGTGTGTGTGTGTGTATGTGTGTGTTAGGATAATTATTTCCTTTTTGTTGTATCTGTTAGTGAAATTTCCATATTGATATCGTGAACTGTGATCCGTACGCTGTTGGTTTTATTTATTTATTTATTTTGTTTTTGTTTTCGTTTTTTCCTTTTTTTTTCACTCACCCGGCGGCTTCGCTTCTCGTATCTCATCCGTGCATTCGTTCTTTGTTCCCTCGCCCCCTCGCGCTCACCTGCCACTCTGCTAACTCGGCGGTGAAATGTGCGTGCAACCTAATTCTTTTTCGTCTCTTTTTACTTTTTAAACGGAGCGACCCATTTTGTCCTTCGCGCTTATAAACAATGGATGTGTATATATATTTTTACTGATTCCTTCACCTTTGATATTCCATTTGTATTGTTTTACCCATCACTGTGTTTGCTTTCATTGTTGCTATACTAATATAAATATAAGTTTGTAATGATCTAGTTTTGACTGCGGTTATGTATTCACCCATGTATGTTTGTCTGTCTGTCTGCCTGTCTGTGTTTATTCATTTCTGTGTGTCTGTTTGCCTGCCTCCATCTTTTCTGTACGTTTCTCCGTCTTTCAAGGAGCAATAAGTCAAAATTCGATGAACGTATAGACATATACATATATATATATATATATATATATATATATATATATATATATATATATATATATATATATATATATATATATATATATATATATATATATATATATATATTTGATTTTGTATTCATTTAATCGTTTTTTTTTCGGGAGATTTAACTCGCAATACACCGATTTTCGTTTAATTCTTTGTAATCGTCAGTGGTGTATCTGTTAGTCTTACTGGTTGACAAGATGATGGTTTAATAAGTTTGTAATGATCTAGTTTTGACTGCGGTTATGTATTCACCCATGTATGTTTGTCTGTCTGTCTGCCTGTCTGTGTTTATTCATTTCTGTGTGTCTGTTTGCCTGCCTCCATCTTTTCTGTACGTTTCTCCGTCTTTCAAGGAGCAATAAGTCAAAATTCGATGAACGTATAGACATATACATATATATATATATATATATATATATATATATATATATATATATATATATATATATATATATATATATATATATATATATATATATATATATATATATATATATATATATATATATATATACTGAAATACTGGGTGCCGCAGAATTTCCTCCGCTGCAAAAGTCTACGGTAAATCATCCCATATTTCACTAAGTCGACGGTTCCTTTATGCCACATTTGATTTGACTGGGGGTGTTTTCCAAATGGCTTCCTGTTAATGTAATGTATTCACTTATGATAATTCATGGATTCTCTGTGTGTGTGGTTGTTGAAAAAAGGTGATTTTTCTATAGTTTAGTATACACCTTTTTTTTTTTTATATATCTCTTGTAGGAAGTAAAGGTCTGCTGTCATTTGTTATTCTATTTTATATTCTTTTGTAATCATTTAAAGGTAACATTATCACAACTCTCTCTCTCTCTCTCTCTCTCTCTCTCTCTCTCTCTCTCTCTCTCTCTCTCTCTCTCTCTCTCTCTCTCTCTCTCTCTCTCTCTCTCTCTCTCTCTCGTCAGGTCGAATCCATCAACATAACTTTCAATCATTAGCCTGAAAACCAATAATTAAAATCTAATACAATTGCCCATTAATTATCCGCATCTGGAGCTGGGATATGCGCAGAATAACACTCCTATAATAAGCATAGTTGGCATGTTTCCCTCCACTTTTTTGGGAGTATTACCGGGAAGCGAGGGAATTATTATGAAGGGGGAAAATATACTCGTAAATTCTCTCTCTTTAAAGGTGAAAAATTTAGCGCAGGAAGAATAAAATGTCAGTTAATCATAAATCATGGAGCTTATTTGACCTTTTTCTTTCGCATGGAAGTGTGAAACGCAGAATTGATACTCAAAATATGCAGGATAAATGATTTCTTCTCGCATCTTATTTATTTGTTTTTCCTGCAAATGGCTGTAATGACTCAAGACAGGTTTAAGAATCGTAACCTATTCTCCTCTTAATAAAATGATATTAGATTTATATAAGATAAAAATTGCTTACCTATTTTTTTTTCTCATTACTTTCCTTCATCATCGCATTAAAGACACCTAGAGATTAAGTTCCACTCATTTTACCTCCTATTTACTAGTTCGTGTAGCTTTACCACTGTAGTTCCTATGATTATAATTCTCCTTATGTGACTGCAGCAAAGTACAGTTTCATCAGGCCTTGTTCACGGATGATCTCAGGGATGCTCTCTCCTTTTATAACCTTTAGGGTGATGTACCTGTAGGAATCCGCTGGACATCCTTTGTGGTGTGGGCTTTGCGACTTTGATTCGATAGAACATAAAAACATAAAAAAAGGGAAGCTGCAAGAAGCCATCAAGCCTACACGTGGCACTCCCTTTATGAAACACACAAATCTATTTCCACCTGTCATTCCCATCCATAATTCTGTCTAATCTTCTTTTAAAGCTTCCTAATGACTCAGTACTAACAACCTAATTATTGAGACCGTTCCATTCATCCACCACTCTATTTGAGAACCAATTGCTTCCTATCTCTGGAGCTGGTGCGTAGCAGGAGGAAGAAGAGGAGGAAGAGGAAGTGGTGGAGGAGAAAGCAGCGAGTCCACGATATTGAGTTGTCCAAGTAATGGGCCGTGAAGCAAGTTATCAATAATATAACAGTGGCATAAATAGCTGCTTATCTGTCGTATGTTGGCTTTGCTGGTGCGTCTCTTATTTTGGTGGGCTAGTGGCAACAGCTTGTAGATTTGAGTTTCCTGTCCCTTTCTCCGATTCCTGTGTGGATTGCCTCGGTGAATGGGCGGATGTTACCTTGTATGATAAAACTTTAACCCTTTCACTGCGACAAGAAGTAATTATCAGCACCAGAAACAATGCGTGAAGTTTTTATAAGCATCTACAGGAAAGTTAGTGATGGAAAAGAATACATTTTGCAATTTCTTCCCATTTCAAAGATCGGATGTGGCTGTGGAACAAGTAAAGGTGTCCCAGAGTGATTGGTAATGAGGGGAAGGTGTACCAAGTGGCAGTCAGACGGTTAAGTTCCTGACCCTTCGTCTTATTTTTTTTATTTGTTCTTTATAAATTAAGGGTCACTCACACACACATCATTCACTTAGAGAGAAAAAATAATTGAATATATATATGTAAGAAAATGGAACATAAGAGAGAAATTAAAGAAATTATAAGCAGGAAATTATCTCAGAA
>NC_087176.1:8425000-8430000 GCF_035594125.1 Scylla paramamosain
ATTCCACACTTTTTCCTCTTTTCCACTTGGTGAGTAAAAACAAATCGTTATATTTATTCCTCTCTCTCTCTATATATATTTTAAAAGTCGAAAAGTCGTGTGATAATTAGTTTTATTTATTTTTTATTTATTTATTTATTTTTTTTTACTGCAGCGCCATGCAACCGACATGATTTCCAAAGTGATTATTGCTTTTAATGTAATTCAATGTAGTTTATTCATTCGTGTTGATTTTATTGGGTAATAGTTTGGCCGCTGCAAAGTGTGTAATTAACTGGGGCTCGTGTCTAAAAACCAGTGGGTAATCTGTTAACATTTGGAAATATGCTTCACTTAATCTATTTCGTCCGCAGTAAGTTTGTCTCTTTTATTAACGTTAATCTGAATGGCACCTCTTTTCTTTCCTGTTTCCTATTCATACTTTAAAAGAGCGTATAATTTTTATAATATTCTAAAGTATGCTTCTGTTTAAATTGCTTCCTACGCAATGGGTCACTTCTTGCTGCCAGCGTGAATAGAAACTGCAGTGTTTTTTTTTTTAATTCTCTGTCTTGTATTCATAATTAGAATCAACTTTATGACTTGCTAAGACTTGAATAAAAGAGACACTGAATCTTTGCCGTCTGCAGTGGATCAGAGTTTTACTTTTCTGTCTAGTATTCATAATTAAAATCGACTGTATGATTTGCTAACGCTTTAAAAAATGGATAATTAATCTATTCACTTTGCAGTGGGTCAGTTTTGCCTACCAGTATTAATATAAATTAGTGTTTTTTTTTCTGTCTAGTATTCATAATTAAAATCGACTGTATGATCCGCTAACACTTGAAAAAAAAAAAAAAAGACCATTTAATCTATTCCATCTGCATTGGGTCAGTTTTTCCAACGAACATCAATAAAAACTGCAGTGTTCCCATTCCTCTGTCTTATATTCATAATTAAAATCAACTGTATGATCCGCTAACACTTAAAAAGAAAGGTCACTTAATCTATTTCATCTGCATCGGGTCAGTTTTGCCTCTCAACCTGAGTGACAGTTTCGTCCCCTCTCTGCCCTCCCTGTCTTGCTGTGGCTGCCAGACGTGCGAGAGAGGTTGCCAAAGTTACTGGGGCGTCATATGATTTTTTTTTTCTGTGACAGGGAGAGGGCGGAGTGGAGAGTTTCTGTGAGAGAGAGAGAGAGAGAGAGAGAGAGAGAGAGAGAGAGAGAGAGAGAGAGAGAGAGAGAGAGAGAGAGAGAGAGAGAGAGAGAGAGAGAGAGAGAGAGAGAGTTTCTGTGACTGAGAAAAAATAGAGAGAGGAGTTTTCTGTGATTAGGAAGGAGTGGTAGAGAAACTTTGTGACTGTGGGGTAGAGAGAGAGAGAGAGAGAGAGAGAGAGAGAGAGAGAGAGAGAGAGAGAGAGAGAGAGAGAGAGAGAGAGAGAGAGAGAGAGAGAGAGAGAGAGAGAGAGAGAGAGAGAGAGAGAGAGACATAATGACCAAGCTCCCATATCAATCAACGTTATAAATCCCTAATATGAACACACACACACACACACACACACACACACACACACACACACACACACACACACACACACTTATATAGATACAAAAGCTTAAAATGAGAGCGCCTCTGTAGTGTGACGGCCGCCTTCCATCTCGCAATTAAATAGAAAGTGCAACCCATTCTTCATCTCGTGGCTTCGGCGGGAGAGGAAGAGGAGGAGGAGGATGAAGAGCAGGAGGGGGAGGAGGAGGAGGAGGAGGCGCCAGGGGGATCAAGGGTCGGCAGGAACCTCGTGTCCTGGTGGGCTTAGCACCTTTAAAAACGACACCTCGGGCCTTCCCCTGCAGCAAGTGTCCGGAGAGTTTCATCATTGTGTTGTAGGGCGATTCCGTGAAGAGGCGTAGCTTGTGTGCGTGTGTGTGTGTGTAGCCCGTGCAGGCCTAGTGTGCTGTAGTGAACCAAGGCCCATACTTTGAAACACCTCTGCGCCTCTTCTCTACTACTTTCAAAGGGTTCTAGTTGAAGTTACACGTTTTTATGTATAGTGACAGATTAACAAGATTTCTACGTTATTAACAGGAGAAACACTCGCAAGAACACGGTTAGTCATCTCTGTGGCCTTTGAAAATAGTTGTGGTGAGAGAGTGTTTCTGAATACAAGCCCTGCATTGTGTACACTTCTCTGTGTTTCTACTTCTACACTCCTGCAATCCGTCCTATTCCTTATCCATTGTTTTCTTTACTCTCTCTCTCTCTCTCTCTCTCTCTCTCTCTCTCTCTCTCTCTCTCTCTCTCTCTCTCTCTCTCTCTCTCTCTCTCTCTCCTATTCTTTCAGCCTTTTTCTCTCTCTTTTCTCCCTCTTCCCCTGCTGGTTTCTTTACGTGCTCTTGCTTTGGTTTTCCGTGTCCCCTTTCTATTCTCAGTTTCATTCCCCTTTCCTCTCTTTCTCCTCGACGTGCCTCTTCTCGTTCTGCTCCCCGTCTCTCTCTCTCTCTCTCTCTCTCTCTCTCTCTCTCTCTCTCTCTCTCTCTCTCTCTCTCTCTCTCTCTCTCTCTCTCTCTCTCTCTCTCTCTCTCTCTCTCTCTTACCTCTGTTTCATTTAATAAATCTGCTCACTCCTCTTTTGTTTGTGCCCACCATCATTCTATATTCCCTTCTTTGTCTGGTTCTCCTCCTCCTCCTCCTCCTCCTCCTCCTCCTCCTCCTCCTCCTCCTCCTCCTTGTCCCGTACTTCACTCCAGTTCCCTTCATCTCCCTTTCCAACACTCCACTTGGCTTCACCTCCTTCCGTCTTCCATTACTTCTTCCCTCCCTCCATTCCTCTTCCACCTCCTCCCTCCCCTTACTTCCCCACTTCATTCCAGTCCTGCTCTCCACTTCTTCCCTTCCTCCCCCTTCGATACCCTGCCGTCTGCTTCCTTGGTGTGTTTAAGAAGTTTCATCAGTGTGCCTTAGTCATGCTATACTTGCCACAGATGACTTAAGGTGTTCTTGCATTTGTTTCTCCTGTTAATAATGTAAGAATTTTGTTAATCTGTCACTATGAATATAAAAACATGCTTATAAACCCGTGGAACTTCATCTAGAATCCTCTTATAATTGCTCGCGTCAGTTGTGTGTGTGTGTTTGATATTGTTGGTAAGTTTGTTGTTGTTGTGTGTAAAGAAGGACAGGAACTTCGCCGTATAGAGCTGAGTCCGTTTCGAAATACGTTATGGAATGTGAACTCCCCAATTTATCAATGCAGTTCAAGCTATCGAGGGAAAAATATGCTAAGATACAACGCAGCAAACTACTCCAGCATACACCAGATATGATAAGTGACAAAAAACGGAGAAATAATATAGAGAATGGTGGTGGTGGTGGTGGTGGTGGTGGTGGCGGTGGTGGCCGTGGTAGTGGTGGTGATTGTATAAATCTCCTGGTGGGGGAATCATGAACGAAACATTTGATCCATATTTCATTTTCTCTTCCGCCTCCGTTTGATGCGCACGCCAGTACAAAGGAAACACAGGTGTACATAGGCACATACTCGTACATACGCAGGAACACAGATGCTCAGACACACAAACGGAGCACAGGCACACAGACACAGAAGCACAAATACACAGAAAGTATTGACAAAAAAAAAAAAAAAAGTAACGTAATTTTTTTTGTCTCCCTATTTGAAGAAGGTATTGTGCTCAGTCATTTAGTTGCTATTGTTGGTTTTAATTATAATCAACGTGAATGCAAAGGTGAAAAACTTGGGCTGTTTCATATTTAAGAAGAGTTTTACGTCACTGTTACTTCCCATTTTTGCGATATGAGAAAATTTTATAGAAATTACATTGACGGAAGAAGATTTGAACGTTCCTTAACTCTTTCAATATGATATGAAATGTATCGAATCTTTTAATGGAGCACCTACAAGAAAGAAAAGGCAATGAAGAGAGTGGTTTATCAATGTTTAGCCGATGTCTTGCTCGGGAGTTTTAGACCAATAAAAGATGCCTCAAAGTGATTTGTGGTCAAGGAAAATGTCAAGTAGCAGCGAAATAGTTAATATCATTGGTTGTTTTCCTTCTACGGCTAAGTTAAAATAGTTACTCTTTGAATATTTCAGTTATGAGAGTAAAGGTTTCATATGAGTGTTAATTGCTTATTCACAAAGTTAACAGTCCCTCGTTAAATGTTTCACTAAAAAAGAAGAAAAGTTCCACATGTTTATTTCCTCTATGAATTGGAAGAGTGTCTGGTTGAACGTTTCATTATAAGTTTCACGTGAATACTCGTTTTTTGCCACATGAAGTCCAAATAATCCCAAAAAATCGCCCACAAAATAATAGTTACTTATTTTCTACATGAATTGAGACAGTCTCTCATTGAACATTTCAGTTATAAAGAGAAAAATTTCACGCGAATACTCGTTGTCTCTTTTGCCCCGTGAAGTTCAGGTAACCCGTCCTTGAACGATGCACACACAAGAAAAACATGAGTAATAGTTCTTTATTTGCTTCATTTCACTTATAAGAAGGAAAAGTTTCATTGGAATACCCGTCGCCTTTTATTTATTTATTTTTTTCTTTTGCACACGAAGTTGAAATAATTCCCCTTGAACTTCACACACACACACACACACACACACACACACACACACACACACACACACACACACACACACACACACACACACACACGAGTTGCTTATTTGCTACATAAAATTAAACGATCCCTCATTAAACATTTAACTTACGAGAAAAAAAGTTCCAAACAAACATTGGTCATCGTTTTTTGATACACGCGTTAAACTAATCCCTCCTTGAACGCTTCAGACAAAACAAATGCATAAAAAACAAAAAAAGCCCACATGAATATTACTTATTTACCTGCTACATGAACTTAAACACTCCTTCATTAAACATTTCACTCGCAAGACGAAAGGTTACACATGAATCCTCGTCACATTTTTTATGGCATCGAGTTCAAATATCCCCTCGTTGATCGTTGAGAGAGAAGCCTGACGTAAAT
>NC_087176.1:8432500-8522500 GCF_035594125.1 Scylla paramamosain
CGGTAGATGGTCTGCCTTGGTGATCTATACGTGCATTGCCGCTTCTCTCATTGTTATTGTGGCTGTATTTTAGTCTCCCCGCAGTGGATGATTTAATGGTTTAATTGTAATTGTAATAGTTTTGCCGCTGGAAAGTGTGCAATTAATTACGACTCATGCTTTAAAATGTGTATATAGTTTGTTAATTCTGAAAAAAAAAAAGCATGCTTCACATCGTCTTTCATCCGCTGTGGGGTTAGTTTCTTCCGGCAGTTGGAGTGCCATTAACATATGAGGTGGGATTCAGCGGCTTGTTTCCATGGCGTGGTGTTTTTCGTGGCGTACCTGTGTTCACGTGAGAGAGTTTGCCCTGATGCTTGTTCATAGTTCACAACACTAGAGCCAGCAAGCAGGAAGATAAAGATATAGTATTTTTTTCTATTTTATGCTGAGAAAGAATAACAAATACAACGTAATTTTCAGAGTTAGCCCGGCAGGCCTCATGATAAGACTCCGTGGGCGTCATCGGCACACTGCAAGCTGGGGACCCTTGGCTCAGGGCCGTGGCGGGGTGGGACGTGGCAGTGAAGGGTGCGGGCGTGGTGTGGGAGTCCTCAGGGTGAGTGTTGTGGCGTCACCTTCAGCTCTGAGAGGCGCACAAAGCAGGGGATCAAAGGCAGTGTCCGAGGTGTCCGCAGGCCAGCCCGTGTGCGTCATGCAGATGATAAAGATTTACATGTGTCTCGCGACCATACTGACGTCAGAGAAAATGTTGTCATACTTATTTATGTACTGAATTCATTTGGTGCATGTGTGTCTGTGTCAGGCAGATGTTTTTATTCAGCGTGTGGCGGGCGAGGAGCAGCAGCCGTACCACTCTTTCGGGCACGGCAGGGCAGGCCGGGGTGGTGCAGGGCAGTGCGGGGCAGAGCTGGGCGGAGAGTAAAGAGGGGTCTATTTGTGCCTCGTGTGTATGGAGGACTGGCGCCATGCAGGGTGTACCTGGCGTCGTACAAAGCCTGTTCGTGCCGGAGGTGTGAGCGAGTAAACTGGCAAGTGGCTGAGTTATGCCGTGGTGGTGGGCGGCGGGGGTCGGGGCGGCAGGGCAGTCGGGGCAGGCAGCACCTGAGCTAAGCGAGGGCCAGGGCGGGGCTGCGGGGGCAGTGGCCGGGGCGCTTGTGCATCGGGGCGGCCTGAGCATGTGCGGCCCCGTGACCAGCTCGGCCAGACGGCCCCGGCGGAGGCGAGCGCTCAGTGTGCCTCAGACCCGCGGCGCGGTGAGAGTGGCCTGCGTGGCGCGGCACGGCGGACACACTTGGTGGTGGCTGTGTTTACTGTGCGAACTGTTGCTGTGCTGCTGCTGCTGTCAAGGCACCGCTCATGACCCTCGACATGGCCGCTGGTCTGGACCTCCACCGCCCCCCTGATGCCCCTCCCGCCCCTGCGGCTGGGCGGCGTGACACACTGCGGCAGCTGCAGTGCTCGTGCTGGGAGATCATGACAACTTCCTAAGGCGTCGCCGCCCCTAAGACCCTCCGGGCGTGACTCTGAAAAGCGGCCGTGTTTGTTACTGGTGTACACAAATGCTCGATATTTTTGTATAGCCGCCACATATCTGTCTTGTGTATATTTTCTTCGCGAGATAAGTAATCTTGTATCGCAGTAGTTAGGAATGCAAATGTTATCAAGTGCCTCAGTGGCCTCAGACGCGCTGGTGTGACGAAGGGCAGGCCAGTCGCTCCCTGCTGCCTCCGGGGCCGGGTCATGGCGCTCCTGCCGCTGTTGCTGGAGTGGGCCGCCCTGCTGGTGGCCCTCTCGGCTGTCCGTGCCACAGAGGAAGGTTAGTCACCCCCAGCGTTTGCTTACCTCTCCTCCCTTTGATCCAACCCCAGTTTTTGTGCATTCCTCGTCTCAGGGTCGTGGCCGCGGGGATCGTCGCATGAGAAGCTCACATGAAACACAGCAGACACCACGACCTTCCCGGCGCTGACTGTTCCTTCACGCGCGAGGCTGTTTTCTCTTATTTTGTTTACGTCCCACCGAGCCTTGGCACAGTGTCCTCATGGCGGGGGGACACCGCGGCACGTCTGAACTGCCTTGTGCGCCACGGCTGTGAACAAAATAAATTAATATGAAATCTGGAATGTGCACGGTCCATCTCCATATTTGGAAGATGTGTCCGAATTATCATAATTAATAAGGCAATGAATTAAATATTTTCATAACATTTCGCCTTTAATTAGACTGAGAGAAAAAAAATGGTGTTATTATTTGGCACTTTATTATAGTTCAGCCATTCTCCAGGCGGCTGCCGGCCTCCACTCCTACCGGGAAGAGGAAAGGAGAGAAAAACTGAAGCGAGAGAGAGAGAGACATAAAGTGTAGGAGAGAGAGAGACAGAGAGACAGACAGAAGCATTACTGCAGAGCCATTCTGTGTGATGGCTAAGAATACCACACCGCCAGTTTTGTGTCCACTAGTCTCCAGGATGAGTCGCTGGATGAGTCGTGGAGACTCAGGAATTAGTCTCCGGCGCGATGATCCTCGTCCCTCGTGGCCTGAATTACTCGCCTGCAGAATTCCAGTGGTGTGCCGCGCCCCGAGCCGCCCCGTGATGAGAGATTTACTGTGCTGGCTGCCTCTCTAAGGGTCGAATTCCCGGCGTCTGGCTCCGTGGGGTCTCGACCTAGAGAGGGAGAGAGAGGAGAGAGAGAGAGAGAGAGGAGAGAGAGGAGAGGAGAGAGAGAGAGAGAGAGAGAGAGAGAGAGAGAGAGAGAGAGAGAGAGAGAGAGAGAGAGAGGAGAGAGAATTATGATAAATATCTAGTATTTTTTCGTATAGTTGTTAACTTTACTTCTCATTTGACTTAGAGAGAGAGAGAGAGAGAGAGAGAGAGAGAGAGAGGAGAGAGGAGAGATGAGAGAGAGAGAGAGAGGAGAGAGAGAGAGAGAGAGAGGTGTACAAAGGTATGAAAGTCTTCAGTGTGACGCTGTGTGATGCTGCAAAAGGTTGTTGTGTGTTATGTGTAGCGACTTAACACCTCTCCTTTCCCCACCCCACCCCTCCCCTCCCTCCCCTCCGTGTTCTAGTAAAGGTGAGGAACAGTTGCATTGGGGAGAAATATTGCACTCTTTTACTTGAAGCTGGAAGATTTTTGTACGTAGAAGCGTTGAGGAGGCAAGCGAGAACCAAGGGTGTATGTTACCTTGCCAACGCATGAGAAGGACAAAAGTCTACACGAACATTAAATAAAAGAGCAATGGAGAGGAAAAAAAGAGAGAGAAAGAGAAAAAAAAAAGAACACACACACACACACACACACACCTCAGTCCGTGAAATTGAAGGTTATTTGTGGAAAGATCTTAAGACATTTTTCCCTTCACTTTTTTTTTTTTTCTCTCTTTTTACCGAGTGCAAGGGGGAAAAGAGATTAGACACTCTCGCCTCTCTGACTGTCTCTCGCCTCGTTCTGTGCAAGGGCGGAGTGTCACGTTAATTATTCAGAGCGGCAAGAAATCCTGATCGGTGTGACATCCCCGCGTCCTCATGTATTGAAATGTGATCGAAAAGTGTGGAAATTTTTATGCTCTCCTTGACTTCCCTCTTTGTCTGTGTGGAGTCTAGTGGACACGTTTCTCAATTCTTCGTCGCTCTAAATTCCTTATTGAAAGTTTTTTTTTTCTTATATTCACTCAGGGTTCATAAAAGTGCAATTACAGTTCCATTATTCAGTGTTCGCCTCAGTCCCGCCTCGCCTCGCTTCCTCACACAAATCGTTCTTGAGGTCTTTTATGGCGACAAAGCTCGTGTACCTGGATCGTAATTCTCCTGTTATTAGAGATACAAATTCTTTAACATTTCTTCAACATGTGTTTTATCATAATTATCACATGACTATAATGGAGAATAACCGTGTTGTGTTCGCATTTCAAGAAGCTGACAGGTACAAATTATTCCTTCGACGAACATACAAAAAAGATCTGTTATTTTTATCAACCGAGTAAAATAATTCATTGAAGATCGTCCACGAGCCATGAGAAAAATAGTGTTTTTGTATCGTAAGAAGTTGGCAGCGCGTCCGTGTGTCGTCCATGCGTGTTTATGAAGCGTAAGAGACACATAAAGCGGGCGGGCGAGCGGGCGGGCGGGCGGGCGGGCGGGCGCAGGACCTCAGCCCTCAGACGACGAGACTGGGGAGGCCGTGGCAGTGCGGCCTTCCTGACGCTGCGGGAGTGGAGGGCATTATTCCCAGAGGCTCCACCCACTGCTGCTTAAATACACACTCCTTTCTTTCACTGCCACTGACTTAGCATTCGGCCAAGAGCCTTCATTTACATGCAATCAGGCCGTGATTCTGGAGTAATCTCAACTCACTCCCTGGAATAAGGAAGGCCACGTTTTGCTCTTTCCGCCGCATTATTCCCACCTACCTGTGCCGCGCCTTACCTGAAGAATGGCCTTGTTTTTTTTTTTTTTTTTCTTTTCTTTTTTTTTTTTTTTGTTCATGCTCTTTCTCATCTTTTATCTCGCGGCTCCTCGTTTTCATGTTTGTTTGTTTTTTTTCCTTTTTCTTTTGTCTCTCTTTTATCTCGTCCTTCTCGTTTTTCTCTCGTTTTTTTTTCCTTCTGTATTTTTGGTTAATGTTCGTGTTTTTCTTCTCTTGTTCTTGTTCTTAATCTTTTTTGTCTTATCTTCTTATTTTCGTTTTCGTTTCTGTCGCGTCCAATTCTTTTTTTCTCCTTCTTTTAGTTAATGTTCTTGTTTTCGTCTCTCTTGTTCTTCTTTTCATCTTCTCTTATTTTCTTGTTTATATTCGCTTCTGTTCTTTTCCTCGTCATACTCATTCTTCTTTTCCTTTCGTTACTTTCTGCTAATATTCTAGTTTCTTCTTTATATTTGTCCTTTTGCTCTTCATCTTTTCTTGCGTACTTATTTCTCGTCTTCTTCCTCTTCTTTTCTCTTCCTTTACTTTTGTTTATGCCATTATATCTTCCTCTTGTGTTCTTGTCACGTTCTGTTACTCTTCTTTCTTTCTTCATCCTGTTTTTTTTTCTCTCAGTCAAACCCAAATGTATCGATAATTCAATGTTTCGTATTCTCGTCACAAATATTGCACTGTACTCCCCAAACATTCTCTCCTTCTCTTCACTTCCTCATCCTCCTCCTGTTTTTTCCTTCTTTTTTTTTTCCTGCTCAACTTGTTTACCTGAGGAAGAGGTGAGAAAGGACGAAATCTTGAGTAAATTATGCTTTCATTGCCTGATCTGCCAATACGTGAAAGAAGCAAGTACTGTTGTTGTTGTTGTCAATGAACATCAGTTATTTATGTTACTATCTCTATTTCTTATATTCCTTTTTTATCTTGTTCTTATTTCGTTTCATCATTTTTTTTTTGCGCTTCTTTGTTTGTTATTGTTGTTATTGTCAGTTGTTGTTAATTGTCTCAGTTATTTCCTTTTTATTTCTTGTGTTCTTCCTACTCTTGTTCTTTTTTTTCTTTTCGTGATCATATTTCTTTCTTTGTGGTTGCTGTTTCCTTTATTATCATTGTTGTTGTTATAGTGAACATCTCATCTCCGTTACTTCATTTATTTTTTGTTGTGTTCTACCTCCTGTTCTTTTCCGTTTCGTCATCCTGTTTTCTTCTCTTTTCTTCTGTTCACTCGACTTTACCTCTTTCCTGTTCTCTTTCTGAATTTCTCTCTTGTTTCTCCTCTTCTTTCTTCTTCTTCCTCCTTCTCCTCCTCGTCTTCTTCATCTCTTGTCCACTCTCACCCTCTCTTCTCCCTTCTTCTCCCCTCGCCTTCTCTCTCTCTCTCTTGTTTCCTTTTCTCTTCTCTTGTTTCCTTGCCTCTTTCTCCTCCTTCTCTCCTCTTCTCTTGTTCCTTCATCTCCTCCTTCTTTTCCACTTCTTCCTCCTCCCTTGGTATTTTATTTCATGTCTCCTTGCTTTTCAATTGTTCCTCCTCCTCCTCCTCCTCCTCCTCCTCCTCCTCCTCCTCCTCCTCTTCCTCCTCCTCCTCCTCCTCCTCCGGTAAACTTTGCTGATAACGAGCCAAACAATTTTTCGTAAGGTTACTTTTAATTACCCTCGTTTTGTTTTCTAAGTATTAATTCAAGCCTAGTATTTATAAATCGTAGGAATTATATATATTATTTTTTTTTTCGACCCATGAAGGATTATCGGATTTCAACAGATAGAAAAAAAATGGGTGTAGAAGAGAAATAGTTAAGGCACGTCATATTTTTTGCTTAGTAATGGGGAACTAATTGAACTTCCACGAATAAGTAATGCGGGAAATGTTTCTTTAATTGCTAACTAACGTGTGTGCACCGTGAACAAAACATTACGCTCTCGCTTTATTGTGTCATCAACTAGTCTTAATGGCATTCATACTTTTTTATTTATTTTTCATTCGTTTAAGTAATGCTCTTACACCACATTTTTTCAATTTTTTTCTTTTTTTCGCTTTATGAGTTAACAAGTTTATAAGGACAAGCTATTTCGTAATTTTACATCGCATTACTGCCACTACAAAGTTGCCCAGATAGTTTAAGAGGGACATTAACACCAACAATAACATTATCATCACATTAGCATCTTGAGAAGCATTTGTAATTCATGTGTACTGCCTTTTCTATTTCCGACGAGAAACAGTCGTGGCAAGTTGAGATTACTTAAGTGGATCATTATACCAGACCGAGGAAGGAAAGATGAAGACTCCTCGGGTTATTCTGTGAAGGATTTGTGGGAGTTAATGGAGGATGAGGACGTGAGAGGGAACTTGAGAGAGGCTGAGAGAAGTGTACTCGCAATGTGGGAATGATCTTTGTGTGCCTGTTTAGTGAGAGAGAGAGAGAGAGAGAGAGAGAGAGAGAGAGAGAGAGAGAGAGAGAGAGAGAGAGAGAGAGAGAGAGAGAGAGAGAGAGAGAGAGAGAGAGAGAGAGCAGACGAAGATGATGAAAAACAGACAGAAACTTATACAGACAAACGGAATGGCCTTTGTGTGTCTGTTTAGTGAAAGGAACAGAGAAAGATTGAAGAAGAAGAACAGACGACGAAGAAAAACCCGACAGATACAAACAAGAAACTAACCAATGACAGAAAGAGACAGATGAACAGGTACACGAACAGACAGACGGAAAAAAAAATAAAATAAAATAAAATAAATAAAAACACACGAAAAAACAAAATCAAAACACAGACAAGCAAAACTGAGACACAAACAATCCAAGTGACCAACAGATGAAAAAAAAACAACAACAAAAAACACTAACACAAACGACCAGAAACAGTAACACAGACGCGGCGAGACAAGAAGAGGAGACACAAAGAGAAAAGCAAGGAAGCAAAATTAGTGGCTGTCGCTTTCCTCAACAATATTTCACAGGATATTCCACGGCCGTCACTGGAGGAGGTTTTTGCGTGTCAACAAAGCTCACTGTCTCCGTCACTGGTCCTCGCTAGGGATTTCGTCCGCGCCGTCTCGCTCAATCTCTCTCAATCGAGTTTACAATTTCTTTCTTTCCTCGGTTAGGCAGCGTCTTGCTCTCCCGTGGCAGTGAGGCTGTGCAGGTGCGGAGTGCGGCGCGTGTACGTTGTGCGTGGGCTTTATGGAGGAGGTGTGGTAGATATTCATGGTGTTGTCTGTCTGTAGATGTGGTAATGTAGGTTTCTGTGGTGTCTGTGGTGCGGTGACACTATAGAAGTAATGATGTGTGATATGTTTATGGTTTCTGTAACATAACGTCTCTGTGGTTTTATTTATTTATATATTTTTTTCATGTAAGAGGGGAATAGATTTAGGACAACAAAAAGAACTAAAAAAAGACCCACTGAGGTGCCGCAGTCAAAAGAAAGGTCAAAAAGGATTACCGAAAATTGGAGGATAAGTGTCTTGAAACCTCCCTCATGAAAGAGTTCAAGTCATAGGGAGGAGGCATTACAGAATCAGCCCGGCAGAGTCTATAGAGGAGGCATTACAGAATCAGCCCGGCAGAGTCTATAGAGGTGATGTACCAGATCTTTATGGCATGCTAAACTCTGGAACTCCATGTCTGCCTCTGTATTTCCTCCTACCTTTGACTTGAACTATTTTAAAGGTGGGTAGGGGCCACAATATATTTCAAATGTTAAATAATTCTCTATTTGAATACTGTATTGGAACTGGCACCCTCAACTGACCTTTCTTTATGACTTTTCTTGGCCTAGACCAGAGCCCATTGTATATAAGAAAATGCTGAGGCTGTGAATATAAGGAGTCAGACCTTTCATTTGCGCAGTGGCTGTGGGGACGCTGTGTGAATATTCTGGGGCATGACAAGGCTGATGACGCGGCTTGTCAGTTTTCATGGCGCTTCTGAACTTTGGAGACACGGTAGGAGAAGTTTCTTGGCTTGCTGTGGCTGTGGAGGTGAGTAGTCAAGAATCTGTGGTTTTCTGATGCTGTTAACGTGATTTGTCTGACTTCTGTGCTGTGATTAGAATTCTGCTGTGGTGGTGGGGATCGTTTCTGTGGCGTGGTAAGGCTGTGGCGGTGATGAAGCAAGATTCTGTGGCTTGGTGAAGCTGTGGAGGTGATGAGGGAAGGTTTCTGTGAGGGTGGGAAGCTGTGGCGGTGATGAGGAAGATTTGGGATAGGTGTCTGTGGTGTGGGGGAAGCCGTGGTGATGGGCAAGGTTTCAGTGTTGTGGTGGGGCTGCGGTGAAGGTGGCGAGAGGAATTTCTGTGGCGTGGTAAACTCGTGGGCGGCGTGGCGTGTTGTCTGTTCATTTTTCTTCACGGAATGTTGGTAAATTTGTCGATGAAAAATCCTGTGGCATTAGCTGTGACGTTCCCCATTAGTGGCTGTGGGTGGAGAGTGGCGGTGATGGATTGGTGTTGGCTGCATTGGGCGATTGAAATGCTAATCATTAATCAACACGTGTTAGGCGCGCTATTTTTTTGTTTTATATATGCTCCAAATTAGGTAAACGTTAATGAAAGATTTCAATTCGCTTCCATCACGATGAATGTGCAACTGACTGAATGTAAAACGGTCTGGATTATTCACTGAGCTACTAAGTGTAATTATTCACTGTTGATTGAATAGATCGTTTTTATTCATCGTTAACAAACCTATAATTCCTTTTGGCTTCCTCCTTCAGGTTACTTTTAGATCGGCTGGAAAAAACTTGCCTTATTTAAGTGTACCTGTTCTTAGGATTATCTTAAGTGTAATTATTCACAATTGATCGTTGTTTTTCATCGTTAACAAACCTATGATCCCTTTTGGCTTCATTCCTTCAGCAAACTTGTCTAGGTTACTTTCTCTTTTACTGGAAAAACTTGCCTTATTTAAGTGTATTTGTTCCTAGGGTTGACTGTTCATCCTTGGAGAAATCTTAAAGAAATCTGCTTCTACTTTTGAAATTGTAATGTGGTTTGGTATCTGTTTCAGGCCACGTGTCGATCTGCTTTGGAAATCCCTCTGACAATGTGAATAGCCAACTAAATGAATTAACTAAACAATCTCTCTCTCTCTCTCTCTCTCTCTCTCTCTCTCTCTCTCTCTCTCTCTCTCTCTCTCTCTCTCTCTCTCTCTCTCTCTCTTCCAAACCGCGTAAGGAAATAAAATAGTAACACGCAAGAGCAATTTTTCTCGAGTTCTTGTAATATTCTTGAGGTTATTACGATTCTTTCTACCTTTGCTGCGGGGCCAGGTGAGCGTGGTGTACGTAGCAACGCCGCCACTCAGATATTCTCACCGAACTAAATTATTAATTACGTTGCTCCTTCTTTCATTTCACTCGCAAAAGAAGAAGGAAAAATACGTAATTTCACTTGGATTTATTATTTAATGCTTGTTTTATAATATATTTGCATCTATTTGTTTGTTTATACGTTTATATATATTTTCTAAGGATTCTTGAGTGAGTGAGTGAGTGAGTGAGTGAGTGAGTGAGTGAGTGAGTGAGTGAGTGAGTGAGTCTGGTTCGTGCAAGAGTGAAGCTTCTCCAAGATCCACTGGCAGGGAAAGATTAGTGAGTGTTTCAGTGAATTGAAGTGATGATTATAATGATTTCAATTACTCTTCCTGTCTTGAGAGTGAGGATAAACTAACCATAACTCTCTCTCTCTCTCTCTCTCTCTCTCTCTCTCTCTCTCTCTCTCTCTCTCTCTCTCTCTCTCTCTCTCTCTCTCTCTCTCTCTAATGAATGAAAGATCTTTATCATTGTTTATCCAACTTTCTTCCTTTTCCTTATCTCTCTCTCCCTCTCTGCCCCTTCTCCCTTTACCATTCACTCGTCCTCCTTTAATCTCGGTCTTGCTTGAGAGAGAGAGAGAGAGTGAGAGAGAGAGAGAGAGAGAGAGAGAGAGAGAGAGATACGGCACCACAGTTTGCTTGATGTTACGAATACAGAGAAGAGATAAGGGTATGTACTCTCTCTCTCTCTCTCTCTCTCTCTCTCTCTCTCTCTCTCTCTCTCTCTCTCTCTCTCTCTCTCTCTCTCTCTCGGTAGCAGATACAGATACAAATGCAATAGAAAAAAAATTGAGGAGCGGAAAAAAAAGGAACTAATCGGAGGACACACGTCGAAGTATCTCAGTTTAGCGCGGCAGGAATTTGCAAAGAATCCTCGAGAAAAAGTAATTTGCAAGTTTAGGGGCGGAGGAGCGGCGGCCGGGGTGCGTGGGAGGGGGGATTGGAGGAGAGGCGGGCGGGGAGGGAAGGGAATGGACGGGAAGCAAAGCAGGAAGGCTGAGAGAGATGCATACATAGGAACAAAGCGGCCCTTCACGGTTCTGTCCTTTCCTATGATACTTCTGCCGACCCTCTATTGCTCCTGCCGCCCTGAAACTTTCGCTCTCAGCTTCATTGGATACGATGCGTCACTGTGGCGAGGACCGGCGAGAGATTGTTAGGTTTTTGTTCGTGTATGTGTGTGTGTGGCTGAGAGTGTGTATGTGTGTGTGTGTGTGTGTGTATGGGGAGGGGTGTGAGTATGTATTCTCTCTCTCTCTCTCTCTCTCTCTCTCTCTCTCTCTCTCTCTCTCTCTCTCTCTCTCTCTCTCTCTCTCTCTAGGTCCTGGATAATTGGTGAACGTGGATGCACTTTGCCGTTGCGAGGGCCAAGTGTGTTTGTGTTTGTGTGTGTGTGTGTGTGTGTGTGTGTGTGTGTGTGTGTGTGTGTGTGTGTGTGTGTGTGTGTGTGTGTGTGTGTGTGTGTGTGTGTGAAATTGAAGGTATTAAGGAGTTTTGAATTCGTTCCCACTACTACTACTACTGCTACTGATAATAATAATAATAATAATAATAATAATAATAATAATAATAATAATAACAATAATAATAATAATAATGATAATAGTGTCCACAGCAGCAATAATTAAGCTGATTACGTCGTAAGGCTTCCAACATTTCACCAATAGCTAGGAATACTAAACGAAATCATATCAGTGAGTGCTTTGATTTGCTCTTGTTTTCCATTGAGTCCCTTGAACGAGTAACTCCTTAGCATTCCATCACTCAGACCAAGACGTGACTCCTTAACCTAACCTAACCTAACGTAACCTGTCTTAATCTAACCTAACCTAACTCTATTCTATTCTACCCTCATCTTCCATATCCTATCCTATCCTATACTAAGCTAACCCAACCCTAACATAACCTAACCTAATCTAACCTAACCTAACCTAACGTAACCTGACCTAACCTATCCTACTCTGTTCTATCCCACCCTAATCTTCCATGTCCTATCCTATCCTATACTAAGCTAACCCAACCCTAACCTAACCTAACCTAATCTAACCTAACCTAACCTTAACTAACCTAACCTATTCTGACCTATCCTGACCTAACCTAACCTAACCTAACCAAACCAAAACTCAACAGTATGCCATCCCTCAAACCAAGATGTCACCCCTTAACCTAACCTAACCTGACGTAACCTGACGTAAACCTAAGCAAATTCTGGAGGAGTGCTGTGAGGAGAATTGTCACGTATGTAAATGAACACTGACTTCATTATCGTGCCTCCACTCACACTCCGCATCCTGGGCACAGCAGCTGATTCTGTATGCCGTCTGTGAATCAACATCATCTTTACACACCTCAGCGTCAGTCAGCGGCCGAAGGAGTAGTGAGGCTCGAGCGCTGATTGGATTTATGAGACTCTGCATCCGGGTATTGAAGGAGCAGTTGTCAGCAAGTCTTGGAAACTGGTTATCATATTGTGTCTTTCCTTCCTTCCTTCCTTGACCTTTATGGGTAGCTGTTTGACCTTTATGTAGCTGTTTGACCTTATGTAGCTGTGGTGGCTGGCTTGTTTGACCTTATGTAGCTGTGGTAGATGGCTGTTTGACCTTATGTTGCTATTGTGGGTAGCTGTTTGACCTTTATGTAGCTGTTCGACCTTTATGTTGCTATTTGACCTCTATATTACTGTGGTGGGTAGCTGTGGTGGCTTTTTTGACCTTTATGTAGCTGTGGTGGGTGGTTTGTTTGACCTTTATGTAGCTGTTGTGGCTTGTTTGACCTTTACGTTGCTGTGGTGGCTTCTTTGCCTTTATGTAGCTGTGGTGGCTTTTTTTACCTTTATGTAGCTGTGGTGGCTTGATTGACCTTTATATAGCTGTGGTGGGTAGTTTGACCTTTATGTAGCTGTGGTGGGTAATTTGACCTTTATGTAGCGGTGGTGGCTTTATGTAGCAGTGGTGGCTTTTCCCCCTAGAACATTCGTCATATCCCTTTCATCATTCGCTAACTTTCTGTCATTTCATATCGGAACTTTGGAAACGTGTCTTTTAAATATTTATCCTCTCATTGCATTTTCAAGCTGTCAGATTCTGTGTATTATTATTATATATTTTTTTTAATTAACGAGGAGAAAGCACATCACACTCCAAACTCAAGATACACTTAATAAAAACACTACTCCTCCCATTGTATTAATCTCAACGACCAGTCAATTTCCTTTTTTTTTTCTATGCATGGGCAACAAAATTATGAGGAAAACAAAAGGTCCCACTTGAGTGCCAGTCCCCAAAAGACTGCCGAATAGAAAAGTCAGTGGCCGGAGGATAAGTGTCTTGAAACCTTCCTCTTGAAGCCAGATCGTGTGTTCTTCCCTGACTCCACGACAAGGCATCTCTTACTCTCGCCTTCATTCCCGTTCTCTTTTCTCGGCCTCAGCTTTTGTCCAGGTGCTTAAGTTCTAACAGGGTGATCATGCCTGTCGCTGTGTCGTGCTGGCTTGTTGTCTATATGCTAAACGAGTAATCTTGGCCGAGAGACGCCGCATGTTTCCCAAATTAATCTGTGTGTGTGTGTGTGTGTGTGTGTGTCGCCTCTCGTTTTCTCTTCTCTTCTCTTCTCTTCTCTTCTCTTCTCTTCTCTCTCTCTCTCTCTCTCTCTCTCTCTCTCTCTCTCTCTCTCTCTCTCTCTCTCTCTCTCTCTCTCTCCTTTTGCGTTGTTTCCTGATAATGTTATTCATATTCTGTTTCATGTTCATCTGATTCTCATTTTAACACGCAAACTGTCACACTTCATTCAGCGTCTTCCCAGCTCCCCTCCTCTTGATTTCTTTCCTCTCTCACTCAGCAAGCCTCTATATTTAAGGCTCTTATGATTTGAGTAATACATTTTTTTTCACGTGAAGTTTTTGTACCTTGTGTGTTGCGTAATAGTAGTAATAGTGTAGTAATAATAGTAGTGATTGTAGTAGTAGTAGTAGTATTAGTACTAGTTGTAATAGAGGGAAAGTTCAACATACTTTCTTTTTGACAATTCTCTTTTCGGACTGATAATTGATTTTTTTTTTTTGCTGTCTTTTTGTTATTTTTTGTCCAGATCCCTCTTACATAATAAAAACAGTAGTAGTAGTAGTAGTAGTAGTAGTAGTAGTAGTAGTAGTAGTAGTAGTAGTAGTAGTAGTTGTTGTTGTAGTTGTAGTTGTAGTTGTTGTTGTTGTTGTTGTTGTTGTAGTTGTTGTTGTTGTTGTTGTAGTGTGGTAACCTGTCAAGCCTAAAAGAAGATAGAGGACACAAGAAAACGAGACGGGTAAATGATGGAAATAAAAAAAAAAAACGTGAAGAAGAAAAAAGGGAATAGAGAAAACTAGAAAACCCAGTACCAATGCAGCTGCTAAGGTTCGACAGTAGTAGTAGTAGTAGTAGTAGTAGTAGTAGTAGTAGAAACAGTAGCATGAGTATAAAGTCAACAGTGATCATTGTGGAAAGAGTAGAAATAGAAGGTTTGAGCACATTATAAAGTCAAAGCAAGCACACACGCATGGAGGAAGGAAGAGGAAGGCGTGCAGTACTTGTAAATAAACTATCACACACAGAGTACAAACTTCGCCCCCTTGAGCCCGGCACAGCACGCCCTTTCATCGCCCAACACTCACTCAAGCTGACGGCCAGACTGAGGCCCCGCTTAGCTTCTCACTAACTCAGTAGGACAAGGCAAGACATTCACTGCACATCACAACCTAACTTGACCTGATCTCAACATAACCTAACCTAACCTAACCTGACGACCTAAAATAATCTAATCTAATATAACTTAAAACTAACCTAACCTAACCTAATCTAACCTAACCTAACCTAACCCAACTTAACATAACCAAATCTAATCTAGCCTAACGTAACTTAATCTAGCATCACAAATTAACTTAACCTAACCTCACCTAACACCCTAACCTAATATTTATACCGAATTTTTAACACAGCACACATATAAACCCTTCAAAATACACTTACTACAGCAACATACCCATCCCTTACATCTCTTCAGCGTCTCAGAACCCCAAATATAGACGGACAGACAGGTAGATAGATAGCTTTCTTGATCGCACATACTTTTCTAATTAATAAATACATAACAATACATATATTTTGGCCCAAATTACAATGACTATGTATTAAAAGCTTTACAACAACCTTTCTTTTCAAAAACCGCAAAGTAAGAAGCACAGGCGGAATATTTCATTTTGCGCAGGCAGCGTGACGGAGGATCAATCATGCAGACTGACCGAGGTGTCCAGGCGGCGGGGCGCTGGAGGAAGCAAAAGTCCCAAGAGGTATCGCCTTGACTGAGAGAAAGACCCTTATTTTGAAACACTTCTGCGGTGCACCTCCTACTTTCAAAAGGCTCTACTTGACCTTACATGGGTTTTTAAGGGTGTTTCTAAGGTTCTAGTGACAGATTAACAAGATTACCACGTTATGAACTGGAGAAATAGTGCGAGAAGCCGGCTAATCCATTCTGTGGTCTTTGAATTCTGAGTTTTTGAATAGCGATCATTGTAGGAGAGTGTGCTTCTGTAAATATGAATAGGTACATATGAAGGAGAACGTGAATGAAGAGGACTAGGGGAGGAGAAGGATAAGGGTGGATAACAATAACAAACCAGGAGGAATGAAATAAAAAGACGAAAAGAAGAAGACGGAGTAGGACAAGAAGAATGTGGGTGAATAGCAATAACGAAAACATGAATAAAAGAGAGCGAAGGAGAAAGAGAAAAAGGAAGAAAGAAAAGGAGGAGGACACAGATAATGGAGAAAAGAAGGAAGAATCGAATGACAAGAGTAACAAAAAAGAAAGAACTGAAGAAGAAGAAGAAGAAGAAGGAGAAAAAAAGAAGAAAGAGGAGAACGTGGACGAAAAAGAGTGGGAGGAGAAGAATGAGGGGAATGACAATATAAAAAAAAAAAAACAAACATGAGGAATAAATGAAGGATAAGAAGGAAATAAAGAGGAAAGAAGAAGACAGGAAAAACGAAAAGGAGGAACGAAGAGAAGGAGGAAGATATAGATAAGGAAGAGAAGGAAGAGGAGAATGATATAAAAAAAAAGAAAGAAAGAACAAAAGGTGTAGGAGAAGGAGAAGAAAAGGAAGTGAGAAGGATGAGGGTAATAACAATAACAAAAACAGAAGGAACAAAAGAAAGAGAAGGACGTAAAGAAAAAAAAAAGAAAACGAAGGAGGTAGACGAGAAAGGCAAAAGGAAGAATGAAGGAAAAAGGAGAAAGAAAAGAAAAAGACATAGATAAGAGAGAGAGAAGAGTGAAGAGCCGAATGACTAGAGGAACAAGAAAGTAAAGAACAAAAGGAGGAAGAGGAGGAGAAGGAAGAGAAGAAAAAGGAGAGAGGAGAAGAAGAAGAAGGAGAAAGAGGAAAAGGAGGAGAAAGAGAGTAATGTATTGTCAGACGAAGCGGAGGAATGGATAGGAGGAGGAGGAGGAGGAGGAGGAGGAGGAGAAAGAGGAGGATGGGGAGGTGGAGGAGGAGGAGGAGGAGGAGAGAAATACGGGAGGAAGGAGTAAATGTGATCTTGAAGGGAGAGAGAGACACATGAGCGGAAAGGGAAGGACGGAAGGAAGAAAGAAAAAAAGATGAACAAGTGAAGGAAGGAGAGGAAGGAAGGAAAATATAAAAGCACAAGTTTACAAATAATAAAAGAAAAAAAATAGAACAGAAATGAAAGTAGGAATAGGATTTAGGATAACGAGGGAATGGGAGGCAATGAAGTGAAGGGAAGGTATATAAAGGGGAGGGAAAGAAGATATACAGGAGTAGCATGTGCTGGGAAGAGCTGGGAGGAATGTAGTGATAGTGGTAATGGTGGAGGTGCAGGGTGGTGGTGATGGTGATGGTGATGGTGGCGTGGTGATGTAGGAGGTGCAAGATGGTGGTGATGGTGACTAACAGAGAGAGAGAGAGAGAGAGAGAGAGTGAGAGGGAGAGAGGCTGCGTATTTAGAGAGAGGAGTACCGTAGTGTGGAACAAACTAATGGAGCTTTCTGGTGGATGAAGGCGCGGACGTGGAAGGATGACGGTGGTGGTGGAGGTGGAAGCGGTGTTGGTGGTGGTGGAGGTGGTGGGGGTGAGAGGTGAGCAGCTATTGTGAGCGGAGGAAATTGGTTTGAGAGAGAGAGAGAGAGAGAGAGAGAGAGAGAGAGAGAGAGAGAGAGAGAGAGAGAGAGAGAGAGAGAGAGAGAGAGAGAGAGAGAGAGGGGACAAAGTAAACTCCCTATATAACAGTTCAATGGTAGTTTCGTGTGTGCAAAAATGGGAAAAAAATGTGATAAAAATGGAATCTAACTTGTTCGATGCAAAAGTGAAGAAGAAAAGAGAAGAAAAAGCAAAAAATAAATAAATGAATAAATAAATAACCCAGGAAATTGCGATCGACACGTGTTCTCAAATATTTTATCTTTTCTTTCTCGAAAAAAAAACATTATATAAAAAAACACTCAAAACACGAAAAAAAAAAAAATGAATGAAACTCCAAAAATCATAACATAGCAAGGAAGAAAACGAACACACACACACACACACACACACACACACACACAAACACACACACACACACACACACTCTTATATCATCCTTACCCCTCTTCCCCCACCCCTCCCCAGTCCTCTTCCTCCTCAGAAAAGTTCCCGGAAGATGAAGGAAAATAAGGCAAAAAAGAAGGAAAAGAAAAATCGTAATCTGAAAGTCTCGCTGCCTTGGTCTTCAATTAGGATTTGGAGTCCCGGAGCTTCGGATCAAGTACATCCATCGATACAGGAGTGAGTTTTATGTCCTTTTTGGTCTTTTTGTCCTTTTCCTTCCTTCCTCCCTCTCATTTTTAGCGACTTACGGGGTATTTTTCTTTTCTTTTTTCTCTCGTAAGCAGGAATGGCGGGGATGAGTTTGTTTTATTTGTTTTGCGAGGGTTTTGTTTAGGTTATATTGATTCTCTCTCTCTCTCTCTCTCTCTCTCTCTCTCTCTCTCTCTCTCTCTCTCTCTCTCTCTCTCTCTCTCTCTCTCTCTCTCTCTCTCTGTCGTTCTGATGGGAGGATAAAATGTTTATTGCTTGTTTGTATATTGTTTGTTGTGTAATTTACTTTGTTTGCGCTCAAATGGGTTCGTTTCCTTTCTCTCTCTCTCTCTCTCTCTCTCTCTCTCTCTCTCTCTCTCTCTCTCTCTCTCTCTCTCTCTCTCTAGTATTTATTGACCGATGCATCAAGTGTAGCGGAGACTTACGAGAATATCTTGTTTGTTTGCAATGTGAAGGGCCGGGCGTGTGATTGCCAAGTGTCTCGTGAATTGCAATCATGTGTTATGTCTCAAGACGCTTTTATTGTATCCATCAGGAGACTCTACTACTTCACTGCGTAGGATTGTCTGGCATGACTTTCTTCACTATCATCCACTCATTATTTCCTCGTCCGTCAGTCTGCATAAGTCCACTGAAGATAATTGTCTATAAGAAAATTCAAAATTACAAGCCCCATCTTGAAGGAGTTTAAGTCATAGGCAGTTTAAAATACACAATACGAAAGAGTTCCAGAGTTTATCATTAAAAGGAATGAAAAACTGAGAATACTGGTCAACTTTTGCATTAGGGAGGTGGACGGAATAGGGACGAGAGAAAGCAGAAAGCCAGTTTATTTATTTATTTTCTTTTTATGTAAGTAGTAGGCAATACAGAATCCGGAAGAGTTTATCAGTAAAAGAAATGAAAGACTGGGAATACCGGTCAACTTTTGCACTAAGGAGCTGGATAGAATACGGATGAGAGAAAGTATAAAGCAGGCAGGTTTTTGGCGGGGAAGGCAGTCATGCAGTTAGCTAGCAGGATCAGAAACACACTGCAGATGAAACACCCACAAGCTTCTACACACTCATCTCTGCCTGCCTGCCTACCTGCCTTCTCAACGCCACTCCACCAAACAGCCTTGTCTCAAATCCCTCCACGCAATTTTCCGTTAACATTAATGATGGTAAGATAAAACAAAGAATGTGGTGATAATGAAGTTTTATATCCCATAATATTGTGGCATCGCTCAAGATCCTCTGTATTTACTCCGTTATCAGTTGAGATTTTCCTGCGACAAGACAAGAGGAGCATGTTCGTGTTACCAGTAATTATATCAGTGCAGATCTTTCGTATTTTGCTAGTTATCATATACCATATTTGTGTAGCAAGTTGAGTGGATGACACGTTAGGAGACTGAATCTATAAACATGATTTCCTTCGAGTCTTTATAGTTGTGTCAGTATTTCCTCGTAATAAAGACAAGGAACATGTACAAGTAGCAATAGGAGACGCTGAGCTGGGCACTTGAAGGAGAGCAGCCACGAGACACCGCCAAGATATCGGTCCACAGCAAACGAAGCCTGAGTATTAGTATTGGTGCCGCAATTTATGACCTCCCAGCTGAGCCCCCTCACTGCCACTCGCCTCCCGCCACTCGCCACTTCTCACTCGCTCAACGCACTCACAGAATCCGAAGATAGGAATCCGGTTGTCATTCGGGCTTTCTTATCTATTCGTCTCATTTATCTTTTGTTTGTCTCGTGTAATTGTCACCAGTGTTAGTTTTGACGTTCGTATTTCTTTTCTCTAAGTTTCATTTGTCCCATGTCACCGTGTTTTTGTCACCCAGGAATGCTTCGAGACTGAACTTCTTATATCTTTGTTTCATTCATTTATTTTGTCCTTCGCCGCGTCGTGTGACTGTTTCCGGTGTATGTTTTGATGCTAGTTTTCTTGCTTCATTGTCTTTTTCCAGAATTCAAAGGAAGGAACGAAATTATCACTCGTTATTTCACTCTGCATTCCTCCCTTGTAGCTTCACATAATTATTCGTTATCGATTCGCCTTATTCTCACTGTTGCTTTGCTATTTTTATTGCCAATTGTTTCACTTAATCAAATCTCCCCAGTAGAGCTATTTAAGTCAGCAATTTGAGGTTTAATTTCCACGCGTGATGAATACATAACGAGACGGAAACACACAAACATGCAACAGGGAAATAACAGGAAATAACAGCGAGCCACAAAGCATCACGTTCCAATGTAAAACCGAAGCTCCGATGAAAATTGAATGGCACAGCTCGGAAAACTCGCTGGACCGGATATTCCCCAAGTCTTGACACTGAATACTTTACGGGGGCGACATAAAGCTTGCATGACGGGGCCGCGGCGTGCGAGACCCAGCGCGCCACGAGTCCCATCCACCGACCCATGCAGAGACCCGCCAGACCCGCTCGGATATTGCGTCGCTTCCTATTGACCTTTCTGGCGACGTGTGGATCTTGCGAGCTTCTTTATCTCCCCACTGGAACTTTACTCGCCACTCGTTCTGCTGTGTGTGAGTCGTAAACCGCGGCCATATGTAGGTCAAGAGGCGCCGCACTCGCTCGCTTGCTGAGGTAAGTTTATACAGGCACAGGAATTTATTAGCCGCTCTGGTGCTGATTTCATAATTGCCCCCGACTTTGTGACGTGTCCTCGTGCATACTAAGTCCCAAGGTATGTAGGTCGGCCAGGTCCTCCCGCACCGCCTCCTCCTCCTCCTCCTCCTTCTCTGTGACCTGCCTGCCTGCCTGCCTACCTGCCTGCTCCCCGTTTATTTAGGAGTTTAGGCATTCCAGTGTTGATTTCGTGATTGGCATTGACGGTGTGATTAGTCTGGGCCTGACTCGTGACTGCCTGGAATGTGTCGCCGGCTTGATACTCCTAAGGGACGGATTGCAGGGAGGTGGACCGTCGACTTAAATGTTTAGGTTTCACTTAAAGAATTAATATAGTGGGTGACTGAAAGGGAGGTCTATTAAAGGATACAGGTAAAGTTATTGCTATACTTATAAAAAAAAATCGTGAAGTTGATATTAAACAGAAAATTGTGATATGGACCTTCGACTTATTTTTTTTTGTCTCACTTCAGGAAATAGTGGATGACTGCAAGCTCCAGAAAAGGATATAGGTAGAACTAATGCCATATTTAACCCTTTCACTGTGATATACAACAATTCACAGCACTAAAGGCAATGAGTGTTATCTTTATAAGCATCTCCAAGGAAGAAGGGGATAAAAAGAATAGATTTTGCAGTTTATAACCTGTATAATCTTTACAGGTGGCAGTAGAACAAGAAAAAAAGAACATATTTGGGTGGTTAGTAATAAAGGAAAGATATGTCATGTAGCAGTGAAAGGATTAAATGACTTACCACAAAAAAGGGAAGTGATTTGGGCCTAAAGGGTGAAAGTAGCAGCACATTCTTATAAACCAGTGGAGATGTATAGGGAAATCCAAAGGGTGAAATCAGTGTTATTGTCGAAGAGTAATCAGAGGGTCGCTGTAAAATGTGAATCTCTCGGGGTAAAAAAGTAGATGGAATTGGTGTTTTACTCAAGAGATCAGTGAAGAGAAAGTCCTGGAAAAAAAAAGGCTTTAAATCAGGGTCGTGTACCTCCCCTATCCCTACCCACCCTCAAAAAAAGTGACTAAAAAAAAGTGAAGCTCCAGGAAAAGGACATCAGAGTTTCCCCCATTTCCGCATAAGAGACAAAAGGGAAGATTTAGAATAGGCGACTGAACCTCTACCGCCGCCACGAGCCTCGCCATTCACCGCCGGTGGCTGAACCTGATCGGAATTTCACATTTCACGACACGAAGGAAAATAAAAAAGAATGAAGGAAGAGAAGCGAGGGGAAATAAGTCGCGAGGATTAAAGGTCACGATTCGGTCACGCCTTGGTCACGACTTGGTCACGATTTGGTTACGACTTGCCTTCCAGATTACGTAGCATGGCAGCGAGGATACAGGGCACGGCAGGTCACGAGAGAGAGAGAGAGAGAGAGAGAGAGAGAGAGAGAGAGGGGGGTGTTAGTGGGAATGGGAGTGACGGGAATGCCAGAGGTCATCCCACAACCTCTCAAACCTCCACCTTGCCTCCACTCCACTTCCAGTTTCGCTTCCTCTTACTCTTTCTTTTCTTCCCAACCCAACCCGGCTCCTCCTCCTCCTCCTTCTCCTCCTCCTCCTCCTGTCCTCTAATCCTCATCCGGCGTCCTCCCCCGCTTCTCCGTCTTACTCCTCCCTTCCTCCTCCTCCTCTTCCTCCTCTTCCTCCTCCTCCTCCTCCAATACCAGCCAACACGAGGCGCTTATCGGAAAATGTCGTGAGTGATGGCAACAGTGTGTGTGTGTGTGTGTGTGTGTCTGAAAGAGAGAGAGAGAGAGAGAGAGAGAGAGAGAGAGAGAGAGAGAGAGAGAGAGAGAGAGAGAGAGAGCAGTGATGGGATTTAAACTAGTCAGTGGGTAATTTCATATGCCTAGGAGTCATGCTAATTGCCTTTATAAGTTACGACTAAATGACAAGCGAAAATTTGGTCATTAAGGCAGTAAAGGATGACCAGCAGGGTTATTGACAGTTATCTTGCAAATGAGACCTTGAACTTTAGACTTGCTTCGCTCCCTTTAGGTAAATCGCAGGTGTGAGGGTGTTATGAGGCTTCGGCACACCTTACGTAGAGTGATGGCAAGGTGGTGATGGGAGTTGTGATGAGCTGCAGCAGAAGGCTATTTGCGCTGATGCTTGTGGTGATGGTGATGGTGATGGTGATGGATTCTTGTGGGTGGTGGTGATGATGTGGTTGTGGTGAAGGAATGATGTGGTGTGTGTGTGTGTGTGTGTGTGTGTGTGTGTGTGTGTGATTTCAGTCCTTGTTTCTATAAAGGGAATTGATCGTGTGTGTGTGTGTGTGTGTGTGTGTGTGTGTAAACAGTTTATTAAGACTCAGTTCGCTGCATTACACACACACACACACACACACACATACACACATACACACAAAACATAACACAATGAATCACAGAAACACAACCCCCCCTTCTTCCCCCCAACCATTACTCCGCCCCTTGCCCAACCCCACACACACACACACGCACATACACGCGCACGCAACAAAACACGCAGACACGAAACGATTACATCACCCAACAAAAAATAGAAAACACACACACACACACACACACACACACACACACACACCATTATGATAACCTCACTCAAATATACAAAAGAAACAGAGAATAAAACAGACCAAACGAACCTATTCTGAACCACGTTACTTGGTACACACAGTGATTAGAATATGCATCGAATTAGCATAACGATCTGGAACCGAGGAGAAGATGAGGAACGAGAGAGATTAGAAAGGATGGAGGGTAGGAGGGAAGGAAGGAAGCAAAGGGAGGGAAGCTAAGGCAGTCTTCAGGGTAAATGCTCCTCCACACAGAAGCAAGGGTAATGGGACCTCCTGGGGGCTGCTGAAGGAGGCGCAGTAGGAGGGAAGGGAAGGAGAGGAGAGAGAATGGTAAGTTTTATAGAAGTGATAAAATAAGTGTTTTGGATTTCATGTATAAATTGAAGATAGAAGGACAAGATAGGATAAAGAATTTATGGAGGAGATGAAATAAATGTGTGTAAATTTTGTGTATAAATTGATGATAGGACAAAATAAGATAGCAAACTTTACAGAAAACTTTATAGAAATAGAGTGCGAAATGAAATTAGTCATAAAATCTTACTCACAAATTTAAGATAGAAATAACAAGATGAAACTAAAGATAAGATAGAAAAAAAATCCTGAAAACGGTAAGATACAGACAAAGATAGCCAAGTGTTAATAAATAAAAATATAAATAAATAATAATCACCAGTAAGAATAGAACCACAAAAATAAAAAGAATAAAAATAACAGGAAAAGATTATAAAAGAAAAAAAAATACCACATATAAATAAAACACAGAAGAGAATATAAAAGGAGACAGATGGAATATACAAAACTGTCAGATATAAAATGAAGATATATAGGAGAAAATTGGCGGAGATAGGAGAATATATAGATAAAGAGAGAGAAACTGGAAAAAAAATTTATAAAAGAAAAAAAATACCACATATAAATAAAGACACAGAAGAGAATATAAAAGGAGACAGATGGAAGATACAAAACTGTCAGATATAAAATGAAGATATATAGGAGAAAATTGGCGGAGATAGGAGAATATATAGATAAAGAGAGAGAAACTGGAGAAAAAAAGGTACAGAAGATAGAAGATGTGAAACAGTAAATAGATGTCAATAAAGCTACATGGAGCGTGAGGAGCGTGGAGAAACATGAGAGAAGAGAACATAAGAAAGATAGATAAGGATACACTGCAGAGAGAGA
This sequence comes from Scylla paramamosain, assembly GCF_035594125.1. Lineage (NCBI taxonomy): Eukaryota > Metazoa > Arthropoda > Malacostraca > Decapoda > Portunidae > Scylla > Scylla paramamosain. Next base: position 8,456,478 of record NC_087176.1, read on the forward strand.
GAGAGAGAGAGAGAGAGAGAGAGAGAGAGAGAGAGAGAGAGAAATAGTGTAGATAATAGTGAAGAAACGGGAAAGAGGATAACACCAAACACACACACACACACTCACACACACACACACACACACACACACACACACACACACCACACACACACACACACACACACACACACACACATGGATTCAAAAAGCAGACAGTTCAATAAAAATTAAAGAATAAATAGTAGCCGATAAATCAGACAGCCGGACAGACACAACGAGGAAAAACAGCCATAACTTTTTCATTCACGGCAGTAACTTAACACTCATTTATTCCCTGTGCGCTCTGTTGATGAAAATTCTCTCTCTCTCTCTCTCTCTCATCTCTCTCTCTCTCTCTCTCTCTCTCTCTCTCTCTCTCATCTCTCTCTCTCTCTCTCAATATTTAATCTTTTCCTTACAATTCCTCATATATTTTTTTTAGCTTATCTTTGTTTTTTATTTTCAACGCATCATTAATATTACACCTTTCCCTTAAAATCACGTGTATTTCAAATTTCCCTTAATTTCTCTCTATAACCTCTAACTTCACCCCCATACTTGCTACCATTCACTATCGTCAGCTTCACTTCCAAACCATCCCTTTATATAATATTGATAACACTAACACTAATAAGAGGAAGACTGACAGCACTACCTGCTACCTTCTCCTACCTTTACCCCTTTTCCTAACGCTCCCAAGCTTAGCGCAGCGGTACTTGAAGCTGAATCTTGTCTAGTGAACGAGGCGTGTGCTAAGAGGGGCCTGAGAGGAGCCTGAGTGGAAAGTGAGAGTTAATATAGCTTAGTGGAAAATGTCTCAGGAAGAGTGGCGGGGAAGACTCAGCTAGGAGGGTGGTGATGGTGTGGGTGTAAGTGGAAATGTGGCTGTGTGGTGGCGGGTGTTAGTGTTGTAGGTGCGATAAAGTAAGTTAAAGGTGTTAGTGGAGGAATTGTAGTGGTAGTAGTAGTTGTTGTTGTGTGTATAAGTGGTAATGCGTGTAGTATGTGCGTTTATGCAAGGTGATGTAGTAGTAAATAAGGAAATAAGGAGGAAAAGGTATAATGATTGATTTTTATAAGTTCCCATTGACAAATAAAAGCAAATCAGTGTTGGAGGAAATAATCAAGGGAAGAATTTAATCGAGAGGTGTTCATTTTCAGTACACGCGTTATGAATGAAATACGGAGAAGCAATAGTAAAGCAAATATTCTCACTTCATATCCGCAGAGAAATATACAACTGAACTCAATTACAGCGAAGTTCAATACGAATACAATGGAGAGTTTGGCTTTTAATACCTCGAATTGGATGAGCACTTGCATATAACTGAATGGAGAGAGAGAGAGAGAGAGAGAGAGAGAGAGAGAGAGAGAGGAGAGAGATGAGAGAGAGAGAGAGAGAGAGAGAGAGAGAGAGAGAGAGATATTTGAGCAAACTTTCTTATCTCGAAATGGTGGGGGCGTAACATGATAGACTGGACTTAAACGGCTGTGTGTGTGTGTGTGTGTGTGTGTGTGTGTGTGTGTGTGTGTGTGTGTGTGTGTGTGTGTGGTGTGTGTATGTGTGTGTGTGTATTCAAGTTCCCTTTTTTTTTTCTTCCTTGTGTGGGAAGTGCTGAATAAAAATCCTACATATTTTTTTTTCTTTTCTTTCATTACATTGCTTTGATATATTTACCATCACCTAGCAGCAGTGTGTGTGTGTGTGTGTGTGTGTGTGTGTGTGTGTGTGTGTGTGTGTGTGTGTGTGTGTGTGTGTGATTATGCAAGGTTCTGAATCCCCTGTATGCGAAAGTTACAATTTACAGTACCAGACATAATAGATATTTTTCCCCTGACGCACACTCCTCACGTTACGTTCATCAATACAATTCTTTCCCCTTCCTTCATCTCTTGGTTAGCTGAGATTCCACCCCTCCTGATATTTATTAATTTGAGAATGTACAATAAACTAATAACCATATATAGTTATTAATTACATTTCTGTTGTAACGTAGAGGACGTATATATAATCATTAATCAAATTTCCATCATAAAAAGGAAACTAGAAATAAAAATAAGGTAATCAGAACACATTTGGACTGTCCACTGAAAATTTCAACTGTAAACTTCACATCTCTCTTGCTAAAACAGTTTCCATGAAGTTAGGTGTTCTGTATTGCTTCCGCCAATTATCGTGCTCCCAATTATTTTCTCTATACAGGGACCTTACCTGTGTGGAGTACTGCTTCCACATACAGAGAGGTCAAACTCCTTCCTAAACAGGGTGGAGTCAAAAGATTTTCGTCTCACTGATTATCCTTCCCCTCTAACAGACCCTCATTAATCTTCCACTCACCGCCTCAGTGTAGCATTTATTAGTACTGTATCCTCTGCCGTTTCTGCTATGGTTACTGCTCTTCCCAATTTGATAATTACATGGCTTCCCTTCCCGAGGCCATGCTGCACAAGACTTTCAACTTACTCGCATTCCTGTGCTCTCCACCTCACTAATGCAAGTGAACCAGCTCCTTCATTCCTTCTCATCCCTTTCACTGGTAAACAATGGGACCCTCTTCCTGTTTCTGTATTTTCCCTGCCGACGTTCTGAACTGTTTCAAAAGAGGAATATCAAAACGCCTCAAGAAAAAATAAAAAGTAAATAAAAAATAAATGGCCCTTCTTTCGGTTCCTCTGTCCCTGATTCTTTTCCGGGAACGGCATTTGTGACTGGTGTTTTTTTCTTTTCCCTTTTTTTCCCCCCTCGGTCGCTCTCTCCAATACATAAAAGAAGTAAAGAATAAATTCCCCGTTTTTTCATGCGTGAAGGAGGCTGACGAAGGAAAAAAAAAAGGATAAGCAAGGAAAGAAAGAAAGAAAGAAAAAAAAAGATCGCAAAGTTACTGATTCAAAAACAAATAAATAAATAAATAGATAGAATATGAGGAAGATTTCGAGAACAGAGATCACGAAGAGAAAAAAGAAAAAGAAAAAAAGCAAGGAAGAGAAAAAAAATAACGGAAAGTCAACGATTAAAAAATAAACCAATAAATAAAATATAAGGAAGACTTCGAGAACAGAGATAAATTTAGTTCCAGAGTCAATTGTGAAAAATTTAACATGCATATCATCGTTTTAAGAAATGCAGTATTGAATCTCTGCATAGTTTTACAGATAATACTTCTGCTGGGGACGTCGGGCGATTCATTTCGTGGCGACGGTGCAAGAGTGAAAGGCCACGTGGAGGGAGGCGGTAATTGGGCAGCGCATACAGAAGGATACGGTTTGTGTTGTGATAATTAGCGCTATTGTTATGAACGAGAGGGTTGTGTAAGGGCGAATGAAGGGACTCTCTCTCTCTCTCTCTCTCTCTCTCTCTCTCTCTCTCTCTCTCTCTCTCTCTCTCTCTCTCTCTCTGCCAGCAACTTTCCTATCATTAATCAATGGCTCTCGCTCTGAACACGACGCATGACTAATTGTGTTGTGAATTAAAAACAAAAATGCGTGATTATTCTTAGTGATTAAGTTTGCAGTGTCTTATCCTGACATAAACAAACACACACACACACACACACACACACACACACACACACACACACACACACACACACACACACACACACACACACACACACACACACACACACACACACACACACAGTCACATTAACTAAAACAATAGAAAAAAAGGAAACCATCTATTTAATTTCCTCTATCGAATGCATTAATCTCACGTTCATTACGACTCTAATGATGTATCAATATTTTTTTTCTTTCCAGTGATTTGTTTGTTGAAAAAAAAAAAAAGCTTCTGACATTAATGCATTCCGCTACTGTGCTTTATTTTCCTCGTCTTTGTTTACTGGCACGTGAAAGACTTGGTTGCAGTGTGTGTGTGTGTGTGTGTGTGTGTGTATGTGTGTGTGTGTGTCCGTCCAATCGTCCCTGGTTAAGTAATTCCCTTTGCTAGTTATTTTTAATTAATAATATACTCTGATGCAGTCTTGTTTCTTATAGCTTATTCTCTCTATAAGTCTCCCTGTCTATTTATCGTATTCCTTTCTTTTTTGTGTCTATAACTGTTTTTTTTTTTTTTCTGTCATTCCATTAGTGTTGGCGTCTGTTATTCTTTTTTGTCTGTCTTTCCGTCTATCTGTGTGGCTGCGTGTCTGTTTTTCTGTCTGTAATCGTCGTATCAATTTATTTTATGTCAGACAAGCTTATATTGTGATCCCAGTCTCCTTGTCTCTCTCTCTCTTTATCTCTTGTCTGTTTTTTAGCCTTTCTCTCAATCCCATCTGTCCGTCTGTCTATGTATACGTCTTTAAGCTTATCCATGTCTGTTTGTTGTTCATTTATGTCTGTCTGTCTGTGTATCTTACAATCCCTTCTGTCTGTCTATCTGTTTGTGTGTATCTGTCTTTAAGCTTACCCATGTCCATTTGTCTTTCATTCTTGTCTTTCTTCACTTCCTTTTTTTTCTCACCCAGCTCAAAATAGCACATCACGATTCAGTATGTACATGGAAACACACACACACACACACACACACACACACACACACACACACACACACAGGGATTGCATCATGACGCTTGTCTGGCTCTGGAAAGCTAAGCTGCTGATTGGCTGCCGGATAATGATCACATTACTGACGGGGACACCGGGCTCGCCATTGGTCAAACATCCGTGACGTCACTGCATGGTGCGATTCATCTCTTAATTATCAAAACACAGCTAATTGGAGCCGTAAAGCAGCAGTGTACATAGATCTTTTCGCTTACCTTGCTTGTTTTGTGTGTGTTGAGAGAGAGAGAGAGAGAGAGAGAGAGAGAGAGAGAGAGAGAGAGAGAGAGAGAGAGAGAGAGAGAGAGAGAGAGACACGCTTACATACACAGACAAGCACAGAATCCCAGAGAATTTCCAAGATAAACAGAGGATCTAATACAAACAGATAGACAGACAGACACTCAGACAAGAATAGACCTGAACAAATAGGCAGGAAAACACACACAGTTAAATAAAAAACACATGCAGATAAACGACTCACTGGACAAACAGACATAGACAGGAAAAGACATGCAGAAATAGAGAGGAAAACACACACTTTTTAAAGAGAAACAAAATAAAAGACTTACTTGATAAATAGACAGACAGATAGACAGACAAACAGGAATTATACAGATAAACAAACTGGCTCACTAAATAAACAAAATAAATTAACCAAATTACACACAGACAGGCAGACAAACAGACAGGCAGATACAATAAATGGACAGAAAGATAGGCAGCCAGACAGGAAATATACAGACAGATAAACAAACTGGCTAACTAAATGAACAAAAGGACATGAAAAAACGAGTGTTAAAGTGAACCAAATTACACCCACGGACAGACAGACAGACAGACACACAGATACAACTATTTGGTAACGTGCAGTACAAAAAAGATAAAAGTTTAGAAAATGCGCTTTTTACTCCCTAAGTTGATCCTTTTGGTGTTAAATTCCCCCCATTCATTTCTCTCTTTTCTGGCCATTAAACTTGAAGAGAGTTGTAGTTTATATAATTTTTGGGCCAGCAGAGAGAGAGAGAGAGAGAGAGAGAGAGAGAGAGAGAGAGAGAGAGAGAGATTAGAGTTGTCAAGTAATTAATGCTTACTCGTTGACAGAAAGACTCATGTGCTCGCTGTTATTTTGTATTTATTTTCGTAATTTCCTCATTGGTCTTAAATAAAACCACTTTTTTGTTGTTTTTCTATTTATCTATGTTTAGAAATTTAGTTGATATCGTAATAGTGCGCAAAGTATGCTTGATTCTGAGAGAGAGAGAGAGAGAGAGAGAGAGAGAGAGAGAGAGAGAGAGAGAGAGAGAGAGAGAGAGAGAGAGAGAGAGAGAGAGGGTGGGGTTATCATGCTATATTCATTATAATATTTTCTTTATCCTTTCCACTTCATTTGCATCCACTTCCTTCCGTGTTCATTAAAATTTCATAAATGTCGACTGGTGTCAGCTTAAAGCGCGCGCGCGCGCACACACACGCGCACGCACGCACGCACACACACACACACACACACACACACACACACACACACACACACACACACACACACACACACACACACACACACACACACACACGTAAATAAAATGTTTTCAGAAATACTAAATAAACATCAATGGAGAGCTATACTTACCTGAAGAGAGAGAGAGAGAGAGAGAGAGAGAGAGAGAGAGAGAGAGAGAGAGAGAGAGAGAGAGAGAGAGAGAGAGAGAGAGAGAGAGAGAGAGATTATAAACACTGTTAAAATATTTCAACGTCCTATCACGACTAAATTTAATAAGCTTTAGTGGATGTTATTAATACCTTCAATGGCGTTTTCATAATTCCTGTGACAGTTTGACAAAGATTACGTCACCAGTGAGAAAAAAAAAAAAAACACTTGTGAGAACCCAAGTAATCACCACTGTGCTCTTTGAATGTGGTCCCAATGAGAGCATAGAACATTTAAGAGCATGACTTGTAGTAGCAAACAAGGTCGAGCTTCACCACTTTCCGACAAGCTGGGAGACACGTAAGCCGACAAAGAGAATTACTAATTGAAGCTACACGCGTGGAAAAGTGTTTGGTCCAGAAGCAGCCTCGTAGATACATAGACGCAGAGCCAGCAAGGCCTCCACTTCCCACCTCCTGTCAACTGTTGCCTGGTTTGCTTATGATCAGAAGTCAGGTATCGTGTTGCGTTCTCCCGCTGTGTTTAGGGTAGATTAAATTAGATGAGGGTAGGTTAGGTTAAGTTAGGTTAGGGTACGTTAGGTTAGGTTAAGTTAGGTTAGGGTAGGTTAGGTTAGGTTAGGGTAGGTTAGGTTAGGTTAGGTGAGGGTAGGTTAGGGTAAGTTAGGTTAGGGTAGGTTAGGTTAAGTTAGTTAAGGGTAGGTTAGATTAGGTTAGGTTATGTTACGTTAGGTTAGGTTAGTATTGGTTAGGTTCGTTAGGTTGGGTTAGGTTAGGATAGGTTAGGTTAAAATAAGTTATGTTACGTTGGGTTAGATTACGTTAGATTAGGTTAGTTACGATTTTTCTCCACTCTGAAACCTCTTCTCTACCAGGAATCTTGAAGAACCATCGAGTCCTAACACACTAGAGGACTTTAGAATGAGAGAAAACCCTAAACAATGAAGTAAATGTTGCGTGCTCTTTGACTTCCTACCATGACTGTACTTCCTTGAGCGTGCGTGAATGTGGCACCGCAAGGGGGGAATTAACGCCTGGTGCACTTGCTTGTGTCTCGCCCAGTGGCAGCCCCGCAGTGTCCTCCAGGCAGCGTGATGGAGGAGTCGTGTCCGGCGCGCTGCTTTGAATATGTGGTTTAAAAAGGAGCAGCTGCTTGAGAGCAATTTGTTCCTTCCCTGTAATTTGCCGGAAAATATCCTGAATGAAGAGTTTGCTGCGAATTTTCTTCTTCTTTTTTTTTTTTTTTTACTTCGTGTTCTTCAGCTTTAATGGCATACGGAAGAAGAAGAAGAAGAAGAAGAAAAAAGAGGTATTACTGCGGCAAAATTAGTAGTTCATCCACCTCTTCCTCCTTTTCCTCCTCCTACTACTCCTCTCCTTCCTCTTTCTCCTCCTCCTCCTCCTACTTCTACTACTACTGCTAGTACTCCTCTTCCTCCTCCTTCTACTACTACTCTTCTCCCTCCTCCTCCTACTACTAATACTTCCTGCTTCCCCGCTTCCCTCTGCCGCCGTGCCCATTCAGAAATGTCACGCCCCACATCAGGAAGCTCAGCACAAAACCTGGCAGGTCTTCCTCACGTCCTTCCAGCTGTGGGGGTCTGAGTTGAGGCGCGGCGTATTGACACTGAGAATCCGTTGAGAACCCCCGCAGCCGCCCAGCGTGAGTGAGGAATAACTACTGGTGTATGTACTTCCTGTATACCAACACTTCAGATTATTTATTTATTTATTTATTATTTATTTATTATTATTACTTACTTTTTTTTTTTTCGTTTCTTTACCGGTTTTACGTCCGGTTCCTTAGTGCATGAGGGTTAGGACAGGCAAGGACGGTGTCTCTTAACGGGACTTTGAATTGGCTTTTGGGAGTCGTTATCCTGAGAGTTATCCTGAGACTGTGAAGGATTCGAACCTGTGCGCTTGAGGATCTCTGGACCCCCAAAGCGCGCGCGGTCCCACTGTACCACGGCGGTTGATTTTCTTAGTAATTGGTAACTCAGTTGTTTTGGCTGTCTCTGCAAATATTCCGCTATACTTAATCAGTGTTGGTTGCCGTGTTGGCTGCCACGCCCGACCAAACACATTCGAATCGCTTCATCTCACCGTTCGTCGTACAATAATAGATATTAATAGGCGCACAGGAAGAACACAACAACACCTAACTCTGGATTGTTAAACTTCCTGCCGCTACCGAGTGTGTTTATTATGAACTTACGGCAGGGATAATGAGGCCACGCACACCTGCTTTCGACGGCCCAGACTCCCGCTCATTAGGTATACATTACATACTCCCTTCTACCCCTTGATGTGTCTGGTCCTGCCGGCGCGAACAGAACTAAACACGTTACTCTGTCTGGGCCGCGGGAAGGAACAGCGGCAGTCTCGTCTGGTTCGTTGCCATTCACCGTGTTGTTAAGGTTGTTTGGGGTTTTATTACAAGTCTTTTTCTTTTTTTTTACGTATTTTTGTGAATAGTCAAATTTTACGGTGGCAGAAGATTGGAAGTGGTTCTTAATTTTGCCACATGCGTCTTTCTAGTATTTTTTGTGCGTATATGGTAAAAGTTTATGGTGTTAGAAGATTGGGGGTATAAAATGATGAATGCTTGCAATGTACATCTGCTGAGTAACGTCTAGTAAAGTGTAGATAATGTTAGGCGTTTTATCACCTGAATTTCTCCTTATTTCTGGGCTTATGGAGGGAGAAGATTGAGAAATGCTTGCAGTGTATGTACAGCTGGTGAACGCAGTAATGTGTAGATAAGTATACAAAGACTGATTTTCCCATTTTTTTTTGCTCTCTCTCTCTCTCTCTCTCTCTCTCTCTCTCTCTCTCTCTCTCTCTCTCTCTCTCTCTCTCTCTCTCTCTCGGGCATATAAAATGAGAAATGCAATGTACAGCAGGCAAGCATAAATGGCCTTATTTTTCTATATATTGCTTACTTCTCCTCTTCTCTCGCATGCCTCCCTACGCTGGTGAATTACCTCTAAGCGTAGATAAGCATAAAGGACCAGAGTTGTCCATATTTCGCTCACTTTTTAAAAACGCACATTTGTTTAAGTTTAGCGCGATGATAAGCTTAAATGTCCTCTTTTTTTTTTTTTTTTTTTTTTTTTTACTGTTTGCTCGTGTATCACAAATGTTCACGGGGTCCAGTAAATAGCACGAGTTATGGCATTTTATCTTGATTTCCACATGCACATTACGCTGACGGACGGCTGCACACTGTCACGGTATTGATAGCGGCGCGGAGGGGCATTTATTTTAAACTGGTGAAGATAAACTGCTGATTTCTATTTCGCATTATCAATTCTGAGTAGAGTAAACACGTTCCTTTCATTATGCCAAGGGGTGAGAGAGAGAGAGAGAGAGAGAGAGAGAGAGAGAGAGAGAGAGAGAGAGAGAGAGAGAGAGAGAGAGAGAACAGAATTTTACCCCACACAAATCTCCCTCAGTTTTACATTTTTATATCTTAGAGCATTACACGTCCAACCTTCCTTCCGCAAGCTGATTGTCTCCATTCGTCCCTGCTGTGCCGGTCTGCGGTGTCTGCTGTGTCCAAATGGTGTGTTCGTCTCCCTCCATCACCACCAAGCTGTTTCTCTGGCAAAGCTTCAGCACAGAAAGCTTTGCACCACATGTCCATCCTTGCCCTCCCTCCTTCTCTCTCTCTCTCTCTCTCTCTCTCTCTCTCTCTCTCTCTCTCTCTCTCTCTCTCTCTCTCTCTCTCTCTCTCTCTCTCTCTCTCTCTCTACCCCTCCCATTCATATCTGTCAGTCCTCCATCATCTCCCCACCTTCCTCCTCCCCCCGTGATGGCTCCAGTGCGAGGTTTTCAAGTATTTCCAAATTTTGCAGCAGCAGCATCCATTTGCCTGCGCCACATCCCCCTCCGCTAACAAAGATCCTCGCGCCACGCACTTAAAATGATTTTTTGCCGGCCTTTTTTCCAGCATTCTTTTTCGTTCCCATTTCCTGAGCGTCGCCGTGACACGTACGCGAAGCAGACTCATGATGGTTTTGTTTTTTTGCTTCTTCCTCTCTTCCCCCCCCCCTCTCTCTCTCTCTCTCTCTCTATTTCTCTGTGCTTTATGCCTCCTCCCTTCCGTCGGGTTCTCGTTGGCTCCCGTGTTTATCTTCCTGTAGTTCGTTTGCCGCTCGTTCGCTGCGTACCTTCACTAATATGCAACCGTGAAATTTTCTCTCATTTTCATACACCCTTGAAAGCTAACCAGGCCTGAAAGGGAAATGTAAAAAACGCCTCCTGGTAAAATGTCACTAGAAAAAGACGGGCGGGGGAGAAACAGGTTACAAAAATGTTCTACAAAAGTGATTTTTTTTTTACATTTCCCTCCGTATCGTCTCCCTCTCGACTCTTTGAACTTTGCCCTGCGCTGCCCCTCGCCCGACCTCCGCCCGCCCGCTGAAAAGGAACCGAGTGGCAGATAAGCTTTAGGGCTCTGAGCTCACAACCTGCCTGCCGTAGTACACCTTTCCGCCAGCCAGGAGCCGCACCATCTCCTTACGTGGCTCCTTCTCTCCGTCAGTAACGGGAAAACACGTCGCCAGGAGATGGAGGGAAGGAGATGAAGGGACGCGCCTCGTTGGGAAAGCAAGTGGAAGTCATAAGAAAGGAAATGAAAACTGGAATGAGAGTTTATGAAAGCGGTACAAATAAAGTGTATTGCTTTACTTATAAACTAATGCATTCTGTTAAAGCTACAATAATATCAGTAAAAAGATGCGGAATGGGAACTGTAATCCTGAACGTTAGAGAGATGAATGTAATGTTTTTTTTTTTTTTATTTATTGAAAGACTACACATCGCATTATAACAGAGGAAAAATCAGGATTAAAAATAATGTATATTGCTTGACTTACTTATGAGCTATTCAGTTTTACTAAAGCTACAATGAAGTGAATAAAAGATACCAAATGGGAGCTGTTCGTATAATTATGAACGCGAGATGAATAAATGTAAAGCCTTTGTAATTTACTGAGAGACCATTCAGTGCTTAACAAAGGAAACAGACCAGGATTAAAATAACGTGTATTGTTTGACTTATGAACTACCAAAGCTACAATGAAATGAAAAAAAATATATACCAAACGGGAACTACTAGCATAATAATGAACGCGAGATAAATAAATGTAAAGCCTTTTTTATTCATTGAGAGACCATTCGGTGCATAACAAAGGAAACAGCGAGATTACGGTTCCATACTGTCTGGGATCCCGGTTCATTCCCGCTAAGATGAAAGGATTAACTGGTTTCGCGAGTCCTTTCAGGGATGGCCGGGAACTTTCGTGGCTTGCTGACTCAGCCTCTGTCTCTCCCCTTCCCCACAGCGCCCCTGGTGGCCGTGTACGCCGTGCGGGGCCAGACGGCGCTCCTGCCCTGCAACCTGACAGCCGGCGACCTGGAGGACCCCGTGATCTTGGTGCTCTGGTACAAGAACGGAACCAAGACGCCTGTGTTCAGGTGTGTGTGTGTGTGTGTGTGTGTGTGTGTGTGTGTGTGTGTTGGATGAATAGTATAATCGTCAGTAATACCAGAAGCAGTAGTATTAGTAGTAACAGTAGTAGTAGTAGTAGTAGTAGTAGTAACAGCAGCAGAAACAGGCAGTAGAAAAGGCAGGAGCAGCAGCAGCAGCAGCAGCAGCGACACTAATTTATATAATATCTCGTAAAAAAAGGAGTTATATTTACAAACTACTGACTCGTGAGCAGAAGTTGTTTAAACTTGAATTAGGTTAAGAGGAAGTATATATGCATAATTGTCTAAAAGTTGGAAATTACAAGTGAGCCATTTAAGTAATTAGGGCAGGTAAGAAAAAAAGGTACAAAAAAATTTAAGTTTACGAATACGTGTATATGAATCTCACTCCATGTATGTGTAGTAGACTTATATAGTGTATACAGTAGACTTTTTATGTTAAAGGCCCACAGAGGTGCCAGTCCCTAAAGAAGACCCAACAGGGTTAACCAAAACTAAAGGAGTGTCTTGAAGGAATTGTAGTCGTAGGAAGGGGAAATACAGAAGCAGCTAGTGAGTTACTGAGTTTAGACTTGAGAGACTTATACAGTATGTTGGACAAGACTCGTTATTGGAATTATGCTGTGTGCTGTGTGTTGTGGTCAATGAAGCATCTGTCTCTATCTATACTGTTTGTTCCTCGGAGCATGGACTTCAGAAAAAGCAGAGCAGACTTGTATGTTGCACGATGCTGGTTATTGGAATTATGATTTGTGCTGTGTTGTGGCCAATAGAACATCTTTATCTATCGATGTATTTTCTTCGTTCCTCGTAGTATGGACTCAAGGAAAAGCAGCCCAGACCAAAGGAAGCGAGTGGGGGAGAGCAGCGCGGGGCAGCGGAGGGCCGGCAGCAGTCGAGCCTCAGACGTGTTCCAGGGGCGCGCTGCCCTCCGGGAGGAAGAGTGGAGCTACTCCCTGATGGTGCGGCAGGTTGGTTTCAGCGACGAGGGGGAGTACCGGTGCAGACTCGACTTCCAGGCATCCCCCACGCACAACGCCAGAGTCAGGCTGCACGTTGTGGGTGAGTTAGCCGCAGCTGTTACTACACACTTATTGATTCTTTTTTCCCTGCATGAAGTGGTCCGGGTGAGGGTACAGAGAGGTGGAAGGAAGCTTATTTGCTGCTGAAAAGTGGTTAATGAGATTAAAATGGATTCATGATAGAGCCTCAGACTGTTAGATAGATAGGCATTTGGATAGATAGATGGATAGTCAGCCAGACAGTCAGTCAGTCAGACAGTCAGTAAACAAGCCAGCCAATCAGTCAATTAGATAAGTAGGTAGATAGGAAGGTAGTTTACTGGTCAAAGCATTACACATCCATTACCTTAAAAGTGACATCACAAACAGTACAATACTAAAAAAAAAAAAAAAAAAAAAAACTACTGTAGTGAGCTAGAACTCCACTAGAACCACACACACACACACACACACACACACACACACATACACACACACACGTGAACCCTTGAGGCATATAAGTGTGCGGCGTTGGCAGGTTGGCAGGCGAGGAATAATGGAGTGTGTGCCGCGGAGAGTGTTTGGTTAAATGTCATGAGATGGAAGTGTTGGTGGAACATGTGTGTGTGTGTGTGTGTGTGTGTGTGTGTGTATGTGTTTGTCTTGCCAGTGTTGCTCCTGCCGCCTGTGTGCTGAGATGGTGGTGGATTGTGGTGGATTGTGGTGGAGAGTGGCGATGCTGGTGGTGCTTCTGATTAATTCCACTCAAGTGAATTCCACTCACGAAGATTCCGCCATGAAAGTTCCATTCAAAATCATTTCTTCTGTAATAATTTCCTTCGTCCTTGCCTAACCTAACTTAACCTAACCTAGCTAAGTCTAACCTAGTCATACCAAACCAAACCAAACCAAACCTAACTTAACATAACCTAACCAAACCTAACTTAACCTAACCTAACCAAACCTAACCTAACCTAGCTAAATCTAATCTAGTCATACCAAACCAAACCAAACCATATCTAACTTAACTTAACCTAACCTAACCTAACCTAACCTAACCTAACCTAACCTAACCAAACCTAACCTAACCTAACCTAACCTAACGAAACGAAACCAAACCAAACCTAAACACACCTAACCTAACCAAACCTAACCTAACCTAACAAAACCTAACTTAACCTAACAAAACCTAACTTAACCTAACCTAACCTAACCTAACTTAGAGGAGGAGGAATTAATTCATGTGGGTGGAAAGTTTGTATGGCAGAAATTAAACTGTAGAAAACTTATGATAGGGCAATTCTATGGTAATGGTGGTGGTGGTGGTGATGGTAGTTTCGTATCTATGCGCGCGGTGTTGTAATGGCGGCGGTGGTAGTAATAGTGATAATGGTAGTGATAGTGATAATTGTAGTGGCAGTGGGAGTGACAGTGGTAGTGGTAGAGGTGGTGGTGGTGGTGGTGGTAGCGGTAATGATGATAGTGGTGTTGGTGGTGGTGACTTTTACTGCCGGTCGATAGTGTATGCGTGAGTGCTTGTTATTTATGTCCTGCCAGTGCTCATAGTGATATTGATGCCACGGGAGGGACGCTGAATGGTGATAGCTTCCTGATGGTGATGGTGATAGCATTGATAGTGATAGTAACCCATAATCATGAAAAAAAAAGAATAGAAATGATAGTTATAGGGTAATTAATAGTATAGTATGGGGTGGTTATAGTGATACACCAATGGACACGTTCACTACACGTTCGCTACTGTTCGTTCGGTACTGCACCTCGTTTTCTGTTGTCCATATACGTTTTTTGTTTCATTTGTGTGTGGAGTGTTTGTTTTGTTTGATGAAGCGGTTAGTGGAGTGTTGCATACGGAACAACAAGTGGGAGACATTCATGCCGATAACTCTTCTGTCCAGGAGAGAGAGAGAGAGAGAGAGAGAGAGAGAGAGAGAGAGAGAGAGAGAGAGAGAGAGAGAGAGAGAGAGAGCATTTTATTTACCACACCGACCGTTTTCCCTTTCCATTCCATATATATGTACATTCTATTTTCCCACCCGTCTCTCTCTCTCTCTCTCTCTCTCTCTCTCTCTCTCTCTCTCTTGAACTAACTAATATCGAAACTGCGTAATGCCTTTAAATTGCCGTTTAATTTCTGTTGTTTTCTTTTTTCTAGCTCATTTATCATTCCCTTTGTTCTCTTATACCTATTATTATCTGCTTTATGATGATGCCTGACTCTTTATTCTCTTCGCACACAAGATTTTTCATTATTCTCATTGTGGCATTATTTTAAGTTTCATTTGTGGTGGTGATTGTCGGTTGGTTACGTGCGCATCTTGTTCTGCTTTATATATATATATATATATATATATATATATATATATATATATATATATATATATATATATATATATATATATATATATATATATATATATATATTGTTTATTTTTGTCTTCGCTTTCATTCAGATCTGAAAGCGTGTGTTTATGTATATTTTTTTCTATTTTTTTTCTCTCTCTCTGTAGCCTCTTAATTATAATCCTCTTTGGCAAACCTTTTTTTTTTTTTTCTATCTCACATGAAATGATAATTTTGAATTAAGTGCGTGTCATTTCCTGTTTCAATAGACGCAGAACGTTCATCATTTCACTTTTTTTTTTTTACTTCATTTTTTCTCGCCGCTCCGTCATCAAAGCATGAATTTATTAGTTTTTTTTTTTTTTTTTTTTTTTTTTTCATTCTGTCAATCAAGAGTACATTACCGCCTGCCTTTTTGAAGCATTAGTTTCCCACTCATGTTAAGCCACCAGTATAAGTTCAGATCTTCTTTTACTGGTTATCGTGGCAGCAACTGGTGATACTCTGACAGAATCTGAAACCACGCAGTATTAAAGGCTTTGTAGCGTATATCTCACTCACTCATTACAATTATTATTATTATTATTATTATTATTATTATTATTATTATTATTATCATTATTATTATCATCATCATCATCTATTTATTTATTTATTTATTTATTTATTTATTTATTTATTTATTTATTTTAAGCGGTTCTTGCACGGTAATTTTAGCAGTGTCGATTACAAGTTTTACCGGAAAGAGTACTAAACTCGCTTCCCTTTCCAACACGATACACTAACAAAACTTAAACCTTCGCAAGTTTTAATGGTTTCTTAATTCGCCGTTTATCATCAGCTGTTAATTAATACAGTCGTGCTCTTATCGCTAAACTCTACGTAGGGGACAGTTATTTATTTATTTATTTTATTTATTTAGTTTTTTTTTTATTTTGTCAGGAAACCAAGTTATTTATTTTTCATCACGTTACATTAAGTTAAAACTATCAGAGGTACTGAAGTCTATAATTCACGCTATTTTTTTTTTTTTCTTTTAGTAAAGCAACACCGTGTCATTCAAATCATTTTTGCAAGGAACCAATTTTTCTCTTTAACACGACACTTTCGCAAAACTATAACCCTCGCAAGTCTGAATGGCTTTCAAATTGGCGTTTTACTGTGTTTTCATTTCCTTTTTTTTTTTCTGAACCTTTTCCCTTTAGAGTAGAAAGTTTACCAGAGAAAGAAACCACTTTGCATTCATCAATATAGAAGCAACACAGACGAAAACCTGAACTTCGACCTTTGAACACTTAAATTACTTCCTAATTCACGTTTCACCAGCTGTTCTCTTAACCTTTCACTGCGACGTGCAATAATTCACACTAGAAGCAATATCTGGAATCTCTATAAGCATTTAAGAGAAAGAAAATGATGAAAAGGAGTACATTTTGCAATTTCTAGCCAGTACAAAGCCTGAAGAGTGTTTGAAGACGGCAGCAGAACAAGAAATGCCCCAAAATATTTAGTAATTAAGAAAAGATGTACTAAATAGTAGTGAATGGAAGGCAATACACTTTTACTCTCCATCGATTACTAAAGAAACAACTGACTCCTTTATCATTTATATTTTTCAATACAATACAAGTAACACTGCCAGAACTTGAACATGAGCCTGCCGTGCGCACGTTTTCATGCCTCCTAATTCGCCCTCCTTTTGATCCCACACGCCTGACTTAACTCCAGAGCTCCTGGGTGATTTGAAAATAGAAATGCTCAAAGTAGAAATGCGAATGTCATCCGTGAGAAGGCTAAACGTGAAAGCCCTTGAGCCCCTCGTTCCCCTGACACCGCGAAACCGCAACTGAGTGTCCACCGCGGCAAGGAGAGGCATGCGTTGTAAATAGAAAAGTTTGCACCGCTGTTTCGCACCTGGAATTATTTTTAACAGAAGGTACGGGTGGCGAGTACGTGTGCTGCGGTCGTTATCTGTCGTTATTTTTTTGTGTGTGTGCAGCTGTATTCGGGTTTTATGGGTGAAAATAAAAGGGGGAATGGTTGCAATGTGCTGCCCCCCCCACCCCCCCCACCATAAAGAAAATACGGTAACAGGCGCCCAGTGTTTTCAGTTTAATTCTTGAGGTGATGTCGAAATGTTCAGGTTCTTATGAGGGATATAAATTAATGCGAGTAGCTACAGGCATTCATATTTTTTAGTATAGTTTTTTTTTGAGGCGGTGTGTGCAAGTCTTGAATTAGGTTTGATGAGGATGAATAGAAATTAATGCAAGTAGAGGAATTCATATATTTTTAGCTTTGATTACCGAGGTGGTGTGTGCAAAAGCTGTAAAATTATGTGAAAGAATATAAAAGGTATATCTATAAAAGAAAATCAGTACGTTATTGTAGTAGAAGTATAACATGATCGCTGAGTCAAAGTAGTATTTTTAGCTTCATTTGTTGAGGTGGTGTGAGCAAAAGTCTTGAATTTATAGGAAAGAATGTAAATGATATATATAAAAAAAATTGTACTTCATTCTAATATAGATAATTTTTCTCAATGTATATGAAAGTGTGACGTAATTAACACGTATCAGTAATGTTGCGCGGAAATTAACAACAATATTTGAAGTACTTTATTGCAGGAGACTAAAAATGTATGATTGATCAAAGAAAAACCCTTGGAATGTGTTTGAAAAAGGATGAAATACTAGATACACATTATAACCGTAAATCTGGGGAGTTTAAATGTTACGTTTTTACTCCTGAAGAACTCCCGAAGCAGCTGCGTATCTACAGCCACGGCGGGGCTTTGGTGGACACGGCAGCGGCGGTGCAGGAGGCCCACCCGCTCACTCTCTCCTGCAGGGCTACGGGAGGTAAGGATTGCCCGTGCTATGTAGGAACTCTCATGGTAGTAGCAGTAGTAGTAGTAGTAATAGTAGTAGTAGTAGTGATAGTAGTAGTAGTAAAAACACCAAATACAAAACACACAAAAGCGAAACCCATGCAGTCTTTGGAGCAGTAATGACCTTGATATCACTGTTAACCTGGGCAGGTGTACCACTTCCCAACGTCACCTGGTGGTCGGGGGCGAAGCTACTGGATTCCACCGTGGAGGAGCGACAGGAGGGCGGGGTGCTCACTACCCTCGACTCCACCACCACCGCCGCCACCAACGCCATCACCACCCTCACGCCCATTAGCTCCTACGTCACCAATACGCTTCACATCGCCGCCGTCACACGCTACCACCTGACTCACAACCTCACCTGTAAGGCAGCCAACACGCCCGTCTTCCCGCCACTCGCAGCGCCCGTCCTCCTCACACAGACAGGTAAGCAGATGCACCTTTGTATTGTCCTTCAGATACGTATTAGCTCAGGTTTTCTACAGTTAAGGTAAGGGTTTTTTTACGTGTCAAGGAGACTAGATAAGAGGAAAATAGGTAAGAGTAGCCTATTCATAACTTGGTGCTTCTTAAAGGTCAAAACTTTGCTAATTTAGGTTCAGAGATATGTTAATGTTTCTGTAGGAATTGCCTTTTCACCAGCAATGAGACCACACCTATTTGCTGTGTTTTTTTTTTTTCTTTTTGACAGACTAACATCAGGAAGTCAGAGAAAGAGTATATATAAACAAAGGTGGTTAATTGAGTTCCAGAGACTTGCCGATATTCATTTAGGAATTGGCGGCTAATTGTAGCAATCAGGCCATTCCAATTTGCCTTTATTATAGAGGGTTTAGCCATAGGAAGCCTCTATTATAGGTAGAAAATAGGTAATTATTTATTATATCAGATAAATAGTTAGATAAATTTATTGTCAATTCGTTGTAGAATACAGTCAAATTTAAACTCATTTTGGCTGGAGCTCCACAATACAATAAAAAAAAGAAAAGAAAAAAATGTTAGAGAAGATTAAATATTACTACGAACTAATAGCAAAAATATTATGATGCAAATTAGCTTTGTAGATCAGCTGGTCAATTTTATGGGGAGATAAATTGATATAAAACTGTAGACGCACCTTGCTATAAACGAGAGATGCACAGAAAACACAGAAGCGCTTGGAAAAATGCTACTCTTTTGACCTTTCCATTTTATTTTTAACGTTTCCCTTTCCTTGAACTATCTTGGTGAGAATAGGAGAGTCAGTATATACATTTTCCCTTGAATTACTTTTCCTCTCTGCTCCAGAATTAGAAGAGTAAGTATAAGTATTTTCCTCTCACTCCTACATACTTACCTCCGACTCTGCTCTTCGTATTGTACTGCTCCCACCGCTGTCTTCGTTACGTATTCATTCTCTTCGCCAACAGCTTATTCTCATCTCTCCTCTGAGTTGCTCTTTCCACCTCCAAGTCTCTGCTTTCCCTGGTTTTCTGTAACTTATTCTCGTTCTCCCTCCCTCCCCCTTCGAGTGCTCTTCTCATAACCCAGTCTTCCTTGCGTATTCTTCCGTTTTCTTTCGCGTGTCCCTCGTGTCCTATAAAGAGTTTCAAAGAGCAAGTAGTGTTGAAAATTGTGGCGATGCTGATTAAGAAACATGGGCGAGATGCCTTTCAGATTTCTCTCGTCTTATTGCTGTTGTTGGTTTCTCTTCCGTTTTCTTTTTCTTTTTCTCGTATTTTAAAGGTGAGACTCATATATTTTCTTTTTCTTTCTCTCTTTCTTTTTTTTTTTCTGTTTGTATAGTTAGTGCGGTAAAATCAAACCAGACTAGGAAGGATTTTAGGCTCAGTTGTTGTTTGGGATCCATCGTAAATCCTTGTAAATCTCTTGTAATTCTTTTCCTCGTGGCAACTTTTAGTTCACGTATGAATATTTGCAAGCTTCGTCTGGTGCTCGCGTATTACCGTTCATCCCGAGGCAAGAAGAAGCAGAGCGCAGGAGTAGACAGTCTGCTTAAAGATACGCTCCTCTTAACCTTTCGGGAGTGCAGAGCAAACATTGTATTATTCAGCGAGGTTTAAATACAACGCGGCTGGCTTTGTGTATTGATGTATTAGCGATGTCTTCCTGGCTAACGCTCGGAGGGATGTAGTTATTGTGTCTTGTATAATGCACGTGATGAGAGAACAGAATAAACCGTGTATTATTCATTGACATTTTAATACAGTGCCGTCCATGTGATTATTGATGTATTAGTATTAGTGCTGTGCTCCTGGCTAACACTTGCTGATAATACGGTCATTGTATCTTGTATAATTCACGTGTTGAGAGAAAAACAGCTAGTCATTTATCTTCCAATAGTTTTATATATTTTCTTGTTTATCTATGTATTTACGTTACGCTCCTTACTAACACACCACGATCCACAACTCCATCTTATAATGCACACACAGCTAAGGAAGGATAAATATGCTGCAGGGAATGTGAGCGTAAGGTTAAGAATCTTTCATAAAACATTCGCTGCATCGCTTGTATCATCGCCAGAAATGTACGTAGCGGAAGAGAGAGAGAGAGAGGGGAAAGAGTCTGACGGGGCGAAGAATGGCTGTTTTGACGTAAGGGAAAGAAGATAAACGAAAACGCAAGGAAGGAAGCTAAGCAAGAGAGCAAGGACAGGAAAAGAAAGAGATACAAGAAAAAATACATACCAGACTGAAAGATATTTGGAATTTGATGTTAGAGAAGGAAGAGCAACAGGAAGAACCAGGATAAGAACGGGGAAAATAAAAGAGAAAATATATGACGGAATGAAAGAATGTGTGTCGATTTGATGTCAGGGAAGAAAGAGAAACAGGAGGAATTAGTATTAGAACACAGAGAGGACGAGAGTAAAAGCAGAGAAACGGAGAGGAAAAATACACGAGAAGCAAGAATAATAAGAGCATTTAGAGGGAAAAAAAATACGAAGCAAAAATGAAAGAAAATGAAAGAGAATCATGAGAACAAAGATAAGCAGGAAGAACAAGAATAAAGGAAAAGAAAAGACATGAGAGACAAGAATAACAAGCGAAAAAGAAGTTTGAAAAAAGAGAAAGAAAACTAGAAACTACTAAGATTCCAAGTCAAAGAAGGAAGATGAGAAGGAAGAACAAGAATAGCAACAGAAAAAAAAGAAGAAAAAGACGTGAGAAACAGGAATAACAAGCGTAAAAAGGCAGAAAATTGAAGAAAAATGAAAAACTATCACGATTTCAAGTCAAAGAACGAAGATACGGAAGAAAAACGAGTAACAGCAAGAAAAAAAAAGAAAAAGGTGAGAAATAAGAACAACAAGCGTAAAAACGTAGAAAATGGAAGAAAAATGAAAAACTATTACGATTCCAAACCCAAAAAAAGGAAGATAAGCAAGAACAACAACAGTAACAACAGGAAAAAATGAAGAAGAATGCCAAAAGAGTAAAAGAACGCGGCGGGATCTTTGTATTTCACGGCGTGTTTGGAGCGTCTCTCTGGGGACAGCGCCGGAAATCCTCCCCACGTCTGCTTACCTGCTTAGGGAGGATTTGCAGGGGCGCGTATTGTGTATGGCACGGCGGCGGGACACGTGATGCAGCAAGGGAATATGATGCGAGAATTGAGAGGCTTCTTACTGTATTATTGCTAAAAGATTATTGCCCAAGATAGTTACGTAGTTAAAAAGAATGTAATGTTTTGTTACAGTATATGTTTCAAGTAGATCGATTAGTCAGTCAGTCAGTCAGTCACTCAGTCAATCAGGAATGTTCAAAGGGAGACAAAGAGTGATAGAGGAATGTTCTCTGGTGGAAAATGGTGTTGAGGCTCCAAGAATTAATCATTGAATCAACCAACCAGTCGATCAGTAACGTTCACGGAAAGATACATTTTGACATACACTTTTCCTTTGCAGACACAGAGAATTGCCCGAACATTTTGACACCACAAGATCAAACACCACCACATCTATTTGTAACTTTACGCCATTTAGATAAAAAAAAATAAAAAAAATAAATAAATAAATAAAATAAATAAATAAAATAACACTTCCACTACATTTAGCATTTTGACAAACTTTTCCTTGTAGGTGGAGAGAATTGACCGAACACTTTAACACCACAAGATCAAACACCACCACATTTACTTGTAACTGCACACTCCGTAGATCAAAAAAGCACCGCGCCGCATTGAGCAGGCAGTGGGGCATTAATTAGCGGTGTAATGCCAGTATATTAGCGCCCCGGAAACTTTTATTGGTTGGTGAAATAAGGAGAAAACACGATCCCTTGCCATGCATGTTGATGAGGCAACTTCCAGGCCACCAATTAGAGAAAGTATCACATTAGCGGGCCCCAGTGATGATCCCGCCTTTTCCTACATTATTTTGCGGGGTCTACGAAATGTCCTAGGGGCGTCCCTGTAGAGCAGCGCCGTTTGTGTTTGCCTGAGTGTTTAAAGTGTTGATTTCTGTTAAAGGAGTGCTGTTGTGAAATGCAAGGTGGGAGTTTTTAAAATGTTGTTGATTTATGTTAAGGGAGTGTTGTTGTGAAGTGCAAGGTGGGAGCGTTTAAAATGTTGATTTATGTTAAGGGAGTGTTTTGAAGTGCGAGGTGGGAGTGTTTAAAATGTTGTTTGTTTATGTTAAAGGAGTGTTATTGTGGAGTGGGAAGTGGGAGTCTTAGTGATTTTTTTCTGGTGCTTCAAGAATTTATTTATTTATTTATTTATTTTTCTGACAGTTAAACAAAATAATGTAAATGAAATGACAAGTAATACGTAACACAAAAGGAAGGGCTCCGAAAAAAAAAAAAAAAAAAATTAAGATGAAAAGGAATATTTGTGATTTCTCGTTGTATTTCAAGAATGTTATTGTTGACAACAGGAAAAAATAAATAATGCATATGGAAATGGAAAAAAAAGAAATGCGTCATAGAAAACGAAAATAAATAAATAGATAAAAACTAGAAATAGAAAAAAAGAAATAGAGAGAAAAATGCACTTCAACATTATAACAGAAGATCACATCCTGAAAAAAAAAGAAAAAAATAATATAATACAAATAAAAAAAATAAAAAAAAACTGAATATGACAATCACACACAATACAATACAACACAACACAATATCACGCTAGACGAAATATTATTAAGAGCAAGAGCAACCCTTCTATTCCCACGGAACTGCATTAATCACAGGTGACTAACTGGTGTACCTCAGTGTGGGAAAAGCAAACACCTGTATAGACCAACCTGTGTCTTGTAAACAAAGGTGACATTAATCTGTGCATCGTGACTCACCCTCAGTTACACACGCTGCTTTATTCAGTCAGTGTCTTTATCACCAATACTTCACCAGCACTGCCTCGCGGATTGAAAAATGACGAAGTTCTTGGTGATAATGATAAAGTTATGATTATTATTGCTGTTGTTGATATTATTATTATTATTATTATTATTATTATTAGTAGTAGTAGTAGTAGTAGTAGTAGTAGTAGAAAAGTAACAGTAGTTATTGTTGTAATAGCAGTAGTAGTAGTAGTAGTAGTAGTAGCAGTAGTAGCAGTAGTAGTAGTAGTAACAACAACAACAACAACAACAACAACAACAATAAAAATAAGAGCAACAGTAATAACAACAATGCTAGTAATACTAATATATCACCAAATATTACTACGTACTTCTAATAACAACAATAATAATAATAATAACAGTGCAAGTCGTGGTAGTGACAATAACAATATATACTAATACTAATACTAATACAACAATAGCAATCTTACAACAATGCTAATAACGATAACAACAGAGGAGGCAATAACACCAACAATACGACCTTTGGACATAAGAAAGCACACCTTAATTACCACACAGAGCAGGTGCACCGCCAGCATAGGGATTCATTTGGCAGCTTGTTTTGATACTGACACAAATAATGACTTACTTTATATATGGAAAATTATTAAAGTCAGTGTTTATACATCGAAATACGAGGGGCTCTGTAACTCCCAGTGCATTATCATTATTCTTTCATCCGGAGAACAATTCCCGCCAAAAGGTAATCGCTTCCCAAAACCTTTCTGATCCTGAATAATATGCAGTTATTGCCTTTCTTTTTAATGATATTCACATTTTTTTTTTCTTTTTTATTCTTTTGTATTGAGATTTCTGTCCTTTGGTATCTGATCCCCCATGAAGGTATTACTGCGCAGGCTTCATTGGTTCATTTCAGTGGACAGGTGCAGTTGATCCCGTCCTGATGATGTTTTAATCCCCTTCGGAGTTTTGTCTATTCGTGAATGCTGTGAATTATTGACTTGTATGTTTGCTCTTGTTAGTCAAGGCAGTTTTTCAAAGTTTTGTTTTATTTTTTTGGGGAAGGTTTGTGTGATTAGGTCTCTCTCTCTCTCTCTCTCTCTCTCTCTCTCTCTCTCTCTCTCTCTCTCTCTCTCTCTCTCTCTCTCTCTCTCTCTCTCTCTCTCTCTCTCGCATCGGCTTTTCTTCTCAGTAATTGCCACCACACGTTAATTAGAGGAATCCTTTAGATCTGGCAAGACTGCATAAAGTTTGGTATTGCGAATGTTTTCTGGCACACACACACACACACACACACACACACACACACACACACACACACACACAGACCATGAAGCATAAAAACAAAATTTCTACAACAGAAAACCGTGTGTGTGTGTGTGTGTGTGTGTGTGTGTGTAAAAGGATGGCCTCTCTCCCCTCACAGACTCACGGCCCAAAGTGAAGCTCCGGGGACCAAACGGAAGGCTATCAGGTGGACGCCAGTACAGATTTACCTGCGAATCAATGGGAGCGCGCCCTCCGCCTGTCCTCTCATGGTGGCTCGCTGGTCAGCTCCTCACCCACAACATCGAGGTGGTAAGTTAGAGACCCCTTACTTTCCCGCACTTTACTCAGCCACTCTGCATAATGAGACGTAACAAGGCTGACATAATTAACACTTTTTTGTCAAGGTAGAACAAAACAATAAGGTTAAAGGGTAATAAAAGTAGATCTGTAAAAGAGATAGAAAGGAATTGGCTCTGAAACAGACTGGCAGATGAGTGGTATAGACTCAGTAATCAGGTTGTTAGTGCTGAGTCGTTAGGGAGTTTTAAAAGACTAGAGAGATTTATGTATGACGACGAAAAGTGAAAATAGGTAGGCATGTTGTTACTGCTGAGCCATTAGGGAGCATTAAAAGGTGATTAGACAAATTTATGGATGAGGATGATAAGTGGAAGCAGGTAGACACATTTTAAACAGGAACTGCCTCGTGAAGACCCGACAACTTTTTACAGTTTCCCTTATTTGTTATCACTCCTATATTCACTCCACTCCACGCCTTCTTCCCCGCACACGTCATGCCACTCCTCACTCCCGAAATGCAAAGTAACATAGGGAACTAGACCTGAATACGAGATCCGGAGTGTGACACCTGTAGGCTCTTGTTTGGACACACCTGTGGTTCTGTCAGGATTCTCAGGCGGCTCGTTTTGTGAGAGGATTTACCTGTGTCGGAGCATAAAGCCAAATTTGCCAGGTAGTGTTTGCGTCTCGCGGCGGCTTTATCTCAATTGTATATATGAATGAAGAGAGATATTCAGTGCAGTAACGGAGAGCTTCCATCTGTGATATCCATATTTACCTTGCTGTCCTCTCTCTCTCTCTCTCTCTCTCTCTCTCTCTCTCTCTCTCTCTCTCTCTCTCTCTCTCTCTCTCTCTCTCGTTCTCGTTCCCTTCCTCTCCTTCTATTTATTTACGTATTTTCTGTTTTCTCCTTTCTCTTCCTCCCATTTAACTCTCTCTCTCTCTCTCTCTCTCTCTCTCTCTCTCTCTCTCTCTCTCTCTCTCTCTCTCTCTCTCTCTCTCTCTCTCTCTCTCTCTCTCCAACGCCTTCCCTTGTCACTCTCTTTATTTACTCTTTCTTTTTCCTTTATCGTCCATCTGCTGTGTACGTTTCCACATTTATCGCTATTTTCTCTCTCCCTGTTCTTTATTTCTTCCTGTCCTTCATCACTTTGTTTTCTCTCTCTCTGTCTCTCTCTCTCTCTCTCTCTCTCTCTCTCTCTCTCTCTCTCTCTCTCTCTCTCTCTCTCTCTCGTTCTTCCTTTTCTTATCCATTGGTCTCTATCTCTTCCTGTCTTTTCTCTCTTTATTGCTTCCCGCCATTTTGTTTCCTTTCCTCTTTCTGTCTTTCGTGTTTTTCCAGCCTATCACTTCCCCTGTGTTCCTTGTTTTCTTTCCTTTCTTTTGTTATTTATTCCCTTCTTTTCCTTCTCCTTTGTTTCCCTCTGTAATCCACGTCTTCCTCTTCTTTATTCACCCTTTCGTATCTCCTTTGTGTTCCTTTCCTTTCCGTCATTTGTTTTGTCTCTCCTCTCCTCTTTGTTGTTCCTCTTCGTTTTGTATTCTTATTAAATATTCTTCGTTTTCTTCCTTCCTTTCTGTTTCAGTTACAAATTCACTTGGCTTCTTTTCTTCCCTTTCTCTGTCTCTTCTCTTTCCTTCGTCTGTACAGTTTCTCCTTCCCTCCTTCCTGTTTTCACACTAACCTCCTTCACACTTCTTCCTTTCTTCTTTTTGTCTTCTTTGTATTTACACCTTTTCATTTCTCTCCCTCCTTCCTCCTCCTTCTCTTTTCTTCGTCATTTCTTTGCACGCCTTTCTATTCCATGCCTGTTTACTAATCGTCATCCTTCTTCTGCTGTTTACTTTCGTTTCTGTCTTCCAAATTCGCCTTTTTCACCTTCTTCCTCTTCCTTTCCCGTTTCTCATCATGTGTTTCTGTTTATTTACTATTTTTCATTTTTTTTTCTTTATTCCTAACTGTTCTTTTGCCGTTTACTCTCATTTCTGTCTTCCGAATTCGCTTTCTCTCCTCTTCCTTTCTTGATTCTTCCTCCTTTTTCCCATTTCACTTCCTCAACACGTGTCTCTGTTCCTTGTCAACCCACAGCGAAGCCCCAGCAAGGACTCGACCGTGTCTCAGCTGAGCATGGTGGCAGCGGCGGCGGATGACGGGGCGGTGCTGGAGTGCCGTTCCGCAGCCCCGACACTGCCGCACCTCACCTCCTCAGACTCCACGCGCCTCACGGTCCACTGTGAGTAGCTAGAACGGCTTCCGAAGATCGCTTTACCTCCGCTTCCTCCTCCTCCTCTACTTGGTACGCGGGAGGGCCTCGTAAGCGCTCTTGGGACTGTAATAAAGTTCTAATTGTCCTTTCAAGGTGCTGGTGCCTTTACTGTCTGTTTAAGGTGTTTTTTTTTTTTTCTCTATTTCTCCCTCGGCGGGTGGTGCAGGAGAGGAGGAGGCCGGGTTGTGGCGGGTCTCGAGGTGTTTGTAAAGAGATTATGACGTAGTTATGATAAGGTTTTAAGAGTCCTTTTGAAACGGCTTGGGCCTCGCCTGAAGTTTAAGAAGAGTTAGAGTGAGGCTTGTGTGTGTTTTTTTCTTTTCTCTCTCTCCTTTTTGTTTTCAGCGGCGATGCGGGAGTTGAAGAAGTGCCGTGAGTTTGTGAGTTTTAAGAGATATACTGCCTCGTGTTTGAGCTTCACACACGTGCCGTAGAGAGTCAAGGAAACAAGGTTAGCCTGGACCTGAGTATGGCTGCCAGGCTGAGACGAAAGTGGAGGTGCGAGGGTGATGGGATAAGGCTGCGGCTGAATTGGGTGAGGCTGATACGGAGACATGACATGACTGGACCAGAGAATCAGTGAGAGGCTGTGACTGAGTGACAAGTGACGAGTAAACAGACCCTCGGAACTGCAACGTGAAAGAAAACGAGAATTGCAGCGGAATATTTTTAAAACCTGCTTGTGTGCGGGTTTAATTGGGTTTACGATTGGACTAAAGAAACTGTGACCGAGTTAAGAGAGAGAGAGAGAGAGAGAGAGAGAGAGAGAGAGAGAGAGAGAGAGAGAGAGAGAGAGAGAGAGAGAGAGAGAGAAATTGTGGTGGAGCAAAGTATGTAGTATTGCAAGAAAGTACCATTGCAAAATCAGATAGTCACGTAGGATATAATAGAGTTTACAACACTAATAGTTAAACAGCGAAACAGAGGGAGAGTACCATGAGAGGAAATCGAATATCTTAACAGTACTCGAACAGCTGTAACATCGTCTCTAAGTACCATTGGACACGTAGGTAGTTAGCAGTAAACATCACATGAATGGGGCGCCAAGGGAGAAAACGGGAAGTGAACTCGGCTGTAAACTCCTTCGGTACTCCTTCGGCAGGGAAGTTTTGCAGCAGTAACTAACTTGTGTTCTCGTTAGCCAAGTGTCTCAGTAGCAGTAAAGGCGCTGGTGCTGTGATGCTGTTAAGGTACTCAGGCACACACTGACACTTGTAGGAAAGCTGGACACAGAAACACACACACACACACACACACACACACACACACACACAGTTGAGTTAACAGGGTTTTCTCAGTAACACAGACATTTTCGTGACCTGAACATAGTCTCTCACTCTTTTTACAACGAGAAATGCAAGAGAGAGAGAGAGAGAGAGAGAGAGAGAGAGAGAGAGAGAGAGAGAGAGAGAGAGAGAGAGAGAGAGAGAGAATAAACACTCCCACATAACCACACCCCTTCACAAACAAAACCTACTTTTCATAACCTTCAGATAACAAGAACACAAGAACACTCCCCATCACTTGCCCCACGCAGCACAAAGGAACACAAAGAAGCAACGAGAACCAAATTTCACCATACACACACACACACACACACAAAAAAAAGACTTAAGATATTAAAACCAACTACTATGGATTCTAACGAAGCACCCCTGCCTCTCCCTTCACAGATGTACCGGAGGCAAGTATAAGTCTGATGCGCTACGGACGGGAAGGAGAAAGTGAGGCGCAGGAGGAAGGCGGATCGAGGGAGGAGGGCGACAGAGGGCTGAGGGCTGGGGACTCTGCCACCCTCACCTGCACAGCGCGAGCCAACCCACCTGCGTACAACTTTACCTTTATGTTCAACGTGAGTATTGCCAGAGAGAGAGAGAGAGAGAGAGAGAGAGAGAGATTGATAATTTGTTGGCTAGTATTGTACAGTTTTTGTTCTTGCTTGAGGATGAGAGAGAGAGAGAGAGAGAGAGAGAGAGAGAGAGAGAGAGAGAGAGAGAGAGAGAGAGAGAGAGAGAGAGAGAGTAAGAGATACAGGTAAATTTTCACAATCTTTTTTTTTCTGAGGCTTAAGATGAGAAAAAAAGTAAAAAAAGTATTATAGATAAAAAAAAAAGAAAAAAAGAAAGAAAAGTGCCTGGTAGCGTTAAAGGAAGAGTAAATTTTCCAATACCAAAGAAAATATAAGGACACAAAATTTATTATTATTATTATTATTATTATTATTATTATTATTATTATTATTATTATTATTATTATTATTCGTGGACGGTTCACATTAAGACAAAGAAAAGGAGAGAAAGAACAATGAAAAAGAGGAAGCAATAAAAGAATAAAGAGGGAATGAAGATAAACATGAAAGTCTATTAAAATATTAAATCTTCTCTCTCGTTTCCCCGCTCTTTTTGTTTATCGGAAATTCCTAGTCACACTTTTCTCTCTCTCTCTCTCTCTCTCTCTCTCTCTCTCTCTCTCTCTCTCTCTCTCTCTCTCTCTCTCTCTCTCTTTAATTCTCTATTTCCCCTTTCTATTAGTATTTTTCCTTCTCATCTTATTCGTGTCTTTCTTTCTTTCTCCTCACTTATCATTTTTCCCACGGTTTCCCTTCCTTCCCTCTCCTTCCCGTCTTTCTATTTTTTTTTCTTGTTTCTCTCTTCCTTCTTTACATGCTCATCCAAACAATTTTCCCTCTCTTCCTCCCTTCCTCTTTCCTTCTCTTTTCCGCTTTCCCTTTTCCATCTCTTCATAACACCATTCTTTATTCTTTCCCTCTTTCCTTCTTCCTCCCCTTACTCTCTCCCATTTTTTCCCTTCCCATCTCTCCCTTTACCATTCCCAACACCACCCCTTCTTTCATTCTCTCTGTTTCTCTTTTTTCCTTCCCCATTTCCTACTTTTCCTTCCTTCCTCCCATTTCTTTCCCATTTCCTCACTATCATTACATCCTCCCACCCACTCCCCACCTTCCTTCTTATCCATCCCTTCATTCTCCCTCCTTCTTTGAGTCTCACCGTAACCAATCAATACATTCCCTTTAAGATTACTAATAAACAGTGGCTGTGTGAGGGCGTAAGTGAGAACCTTTGCTAGACTCAAGGATCACAAGTATTACTCAACCTTACCTCTCCCTCTCTCTTCCTCCCCCGGCCGGCAATTCTCAAGCAAACCCGCGATAAAAGTTTGATTACAGGTATTTTTGTTCCCCCTTGAAATGATTGGAAAATGGGATGAAGGAGATGGGATGGAGACTCAGAAGGCGAGAGGAGGGGTAAGAGAGAGAGAGAGAGAGAGAGAGAGAGAGAGAGAGAGAGAGAGAGAGAGAGACATTGAAACTCAGGCCTCGCAAATCCTATGAAACTCGGACTAGTGAGAGAGAGAGAGAGAGAGAGAGAGAGAGAGAGAGAGAGAGAGAGAGAGAGAGAGAGAGAGAGAGAGACATTGAAACTCAGGCCTCGCAAATCCTATGAAACTCGGACTAGTGAGAGAGAGAGAGAGAGAGAGAGAGAGAGAGAGAGAGAGAGAGAGAGAGAGAGAGAGAGTAATTTCGCCTCATTCTCTCAATCGAAGGTAATTAATGCTTGAAAATGAAAAATGAGTTGAAAATTTGAAAACGAGACAGTTGAAAATTTGGGCGCGATTAAGTTGCTCTCTCTCTCTCTCTCTCTCTCTCTCTCTCTCTCTCTCTCTCTCTCTCTCTCTCTCTCTCTCTCTCTCTCTCTCTCTCTCTCTCTCTCTCTCATCAATTCCTCCTTTACTCACACGCTATAATTTCCCAGTCACTACCTTCTTCTCACTTCACCATCACCACTCCCTGTAATCTCCCTCTTACAATCTCCCTCTCCCAACCTCCCCCTGACTCTCTTCCTCCTCGCTTCCTCTCCCACAACACACACATACACACACACACACACACACACACACACACACACACACACACGAGGCACTCAAGCAAAACCAGAGCTATTTTTTGCTTCTCTCTTTTTTTTTTTTTTGAGTTTCCTTAAGATTCCACTTGTTTATTTTCGTCACCGTTTTCCAAGTTTATCAAGAGAGAGAGAGAGAGAGAGAGAGAGAGAGAGAGAGAGAGAGAGAGAGAGGAGTAAGCCATAAAGTCGATATCCAAGCTTTTGTTCACTGGCAGAACGACTTGTCCGCCATATTAGTTTCCCTCTTTAAACCTTGAATTTCCTCTTGCTTTTCCTCTTGCCTTCCTCTTCCTTCTCTCTCCTCCCCCTTTCCTCTTTCTTCTCCTCGTTTTTTCTCCTTTCCCTCTCTTTTTCTCCTCCCTCCTTCGTCTTTTTCGTCTCTCTCCTTCCCTTCCTTACTTCTCTTCCTCCTCTCTCCTTCTCTCTCCCCTTATCTTCTACCTCCTTCTCTTCCCTCCCTTTCCTTCCTTCTCTCCTTACCTTCCCCTTCCTTCTACTTCCATCCCCTCCGCCTTTCCTCCGATTTTCCTTCTCTCTCTTTTCTCTCCCTACTCTCTTTCTCCTTTCTTTTTTATTTCCCCTTCTGTTCTCACTTCCCCTTCCTCTTATTTCTCTTCCCTTCCGTTTTTTCTTCCTCCTCTCATTCCGCTTCTCTTCGTTCTCCCCTTTCTCTCCTCTTCCTTCTCCTTCCTTCCCCCTTTCTCTTCTCTTTTCTTCCCTTCTTTCTTCCATCTCCCTTCCTTCTGCCTCCTTCTCATCCCTTCCTTTCTCACCCTCTCATTCTCGCTAGTGCTGTTAACGACGCCGCTATTACAACCATTGTGACGTCACGGCGAGCCAGAGAGAGTCGCTAGCCGCGCCCATTAATAGTCCCTATGACCCTTTGCCTGAAAGGTCATCTTCGCTCCTGTCATTACCCAGCGTTCCTCTCTCCTTTGTGTTTACAGTCCCGGCTTATTGAATTTGGTCTATTTGTTTATAAGTGTGCGTGTGTCTGTTTGTATCATCTTTGTTTTGTTTTTGTTTTGTATTATCTTGTTTTTAGTGTTTGGTTTGGTTTGCTGTTGTGTTGTGGGTGTTGGTTGTTTTAAATGTGAGTCCTTTGTTTTTTTTTTTCGTGGTCTTGGTGTAATTTTGTGGTTTATTTGTTGTGTAGTTCTGGTGTTGTGTCTGTTTGTTTGTTTGTTTGTTTGTTTGTTTGTTTGTTTGATTTTTTTTTCTTGGATTTGGAAATGCTGTATTGCTCGGTTTGGATTTACTTGTTAAATTCGTGTGTTTGTCTGTTTTCTTTTTATTTATTTATTTATCTATTTATTTATTTTCTTGGTTAGTGTTTTGAGTTTTCTTTTTTTCTCTCTCATTTGTTTGTGCATTGGTAGAATTTTCTCTTACTTTTTAGCAATTTTATTTTATTTTATCTTTTAATCTTGTCTTCTCAGGGTTTTTGGAAATACGGCGGCCTCGCTGCACAACACTTCCTACTTTCTCGCACCCCTGTTCTGTCCACCTCTCTAATGCAAGATTTAACCAATATTCTCAGTCACTCATTCATTTCTCTGGTAAGCTCTGGAACTGCCTGCCTGCTTCTGTATTTCCACCTTCCTATGACTTGAACTCTTTCAGGAGGGAGGTTTCAAGACACTTATCCTCCAATATTTGATTATCCCTTTTGGCATCACTGGAAAGTGGCACTGGGAACTGGCACTGGAAACTGGCACTGGAAACTGGCACTGGAAACTGGCACTGAAAACTGGCACTGGGAAACTAAGACTGGAAACTGGCACTGGGAGCTGGCACTGGAAACTGGCACTGGAAACTGGTACTAGGAAACTGACACTGGGAGCTGGCACTGGGAATTGGCACTGAAAACTGGCACTAGAAACTGACACTGGGAGCTAGCACTGGAAACTGGCACTGGAAACTGGCACTAGGAAACTAAGACTGGAAACTGGCACTGGAAACTGGCACTAGGAAACTAAGACTGGAAACTGGCACTGGAAACTGGCACTAGGAAACTAAGACTGGAAACTGGCACTGGAAACTGGCACTAGGAAACTAAGACTGGAAACTGGCACTGGGAATTGGCACTGGAGACTGGCACTGGAGACTGGCACTCGAGTGGACCTTTTTTTTTTCTTCATTTTTACTTCTTAGATAAAAAAAAATAATAAATAAATAAATAAATAAAAATCTCACCTTTTCGGTTTCTAAGACTGTGGAATCTTGTCGACGTTGTATTTCCGGTTAACTGATGCGGTTGTCTTTATTTGCACGTATAAACACACACGATTTTCCTTCCTTTTCTCTCAGGAGGGTTTTGTGAATCTTGCTAATGTTCCTCTTCATTCCGGTTCATTGGTTCGGATGTTAATACTGATTCGGTTCCGGATTATTAGGCCAGATGTAAATGGTTACTTGTTTAATGGCTTCCAGGCGGCTTACACACACACACACACACACACACCTCGTAAAAGTCTCTCTCTCTCTCTCTCTCTCTCTCTCTCTCTCTCTCTCTCTCTCTCTCTCTCTCTCTCTCTCTTGTGGTCGATTTCGTAAAGTTTTCTTTCTTTTTCGTCTCTTCCTTCTGCCTCGTTGCTTTATTTTTTTCAGTTTTCATCCTCCCTCTCTCTCTTTTCCCCCTCTGCCTTTGTTAACTTACTCTCTACCCAGTCGTCTGTCAGTCTGTCTGTGTGTCTTTGTCTGTTTCTGTGTGTATGTCTGTCTTTTCGTTTGCTTCTCTCTATTTGTCTTTCTATCTGTGTCTGTGTTTTTGTCTGTTTTTATGTAACTGTCTGTCCGTCTCTCTCTCTCTCTCTCTCTCTCTCTCTCTCTCTCTCTCTCTCTCTCTCTCTCTCTCTCTCTCTCTCTCTCTCTCTCTCTCTCTCTCTCTCTCTCTCTCTCTCTCTCTCTCTCTCTCTCTCTCTCTCTCTAAATTGCTTTAATATCATACTATTTCTCTCACACTTCTAACCCGTTGAACTTTACTCACAATTTAAAGGCAGAGAGAGAGAGAGAGAGAGAGAGAGAGAGAGAGAGAGAGAGAGAGAGAGAGAGAGAGAGAGAGAGAGAGCTTCACCTTGATTGCCAGACTCAAGACTTCGCTCCCTGAATTTTTCCCAGTGTTCATAAATTTTGGACTTTTGATGGTGCGAAAAATCTTTGCTCCCCACTTTATACATTCTTTTCATTCAATTTTCACTTATTTATTTACTTTTCTTCCCTTCATGATCTTTGATTAACTCCACATATCACCATACGAACACTTTGTTGAGGTAAATGAAGTAGGTGCTTAAAAGGGGAAAAAAAAAGTAAAAAAAAAAAGAAATTGAACTGACATAAAACAGGAGATATGGAGAGAGGAAGAGAGAGAAAGAAAGAAAAACGAAGAGGAAGAAGATAAATAGAACAAAAGACAAGAAAATACCCTAAACTCCCTTGCACCGAAGCTTTTATGCAATGGCAGGAGTAGAGAGAAAAAAAGAGGCACACACACACACACACACACACACACACACACACACACACACACACACACACACACACACACACACACACACACAAAGGCAACCCCGTAAAAATCCCTGGTCACCTGTTGCCTGTGGGACTCCGTGGGCAGGTGAGACAGATTCTGGGCTGACTTCATCCCTTTTTCCACCTTCATCTCCCTTCCCTTCCCTCCCCACCTCCCTCCTGCCTCCCCACAACCTCCCTCCACTTTTTTCCAACCTCCTTCGGTCTTTTTCCTTCATTTCAGTCTCCTTTCAACCTCCTCCAGCTCTACTAGTCTTCTCCAGCCTCCTACAGCCTTCTTTAGCTTCCTTTCCATTCCTCCACCCCCGTCCAGCCTCTCCCCAGTCTTTCCCAGCCTCCTCTACCTTCTCTTTAGTTTCCTCCAGTCTTCTCCCTTTCTTCTACATCTAGCCTTTCTCCAGTCCTTCCCAGCCTTCCTCCAGCTTCTCCACAGCTTCCTCCAAACTTCTTTCCTTTTCTCCTTCCCCAGCTTCCCTCTCCCCTCCTCTGAGCCTCTCTTCCCTTTCCTCCTTCAACCAGCTTCTCTTCACCCTTCCTTCAATCTCTCCTATACCTCCCCATTGCCTCCTCTCCTCTCCTCCCTACCCCTCCCGGTGTTATCCTCCCTTCGCTACCGTCAAATAGCCTGAGCATAAATCCTCTACATCCGAGGTAAATGTGTTTTATTCAACAATACGGCCCGTCCAAATTCAGTAGTGTGTAATGTGAGTGCATTAGCCTGTGGTGGTGGTGGTGGTGGTGGTGGTGGCGGTGGCGGTGGCGGTGGTTCTCGCTGATGATGCTTCTCTATAATCTGTTTTCCCCTTGATAAAACGGGACTTCGTTATTGGCATGTGTCGTAATGTGATAACACCGGCGTTCCGTAAGGCAGAGAGGGAAGGCATTGATGGGACGGACTACTAAATGCTTCACGCCAAAACAGCATTACCTGGCAGTTACTCGTGCCGCCGCCTGTCACATCCCTCTTCCTCCTGGGTCTGCGCGACGCTTGCTTTGGTTCATTGTTCCACGTGCTCATTCCTATTCGATTTGTACGCATGAAATTCACTGTACTTTGAGATATTACTGTATTTGGGATAACTGTACTTAATGCGGGTGTAATGCAGTTTTGTGGTCCATTAAAACCCTTTCACTGTGATACGAAACAATGAACAGCACCAGAAGTAATGCATGAGGTCTTAACAAGCATCCACAAGAAAGAAGGAGGTTGAAAATAATAGATTTTGCAAATTCTACCCAGTTTAAAGGTCGGAGGTGGCTGTAGAACAAGTAAAAATGTCTCAGAGTGATTGCTAATTAAGGAAAGATGTAGCAAATAGCAGTTGTGGACATGAAATTCACTTGACTTTACGAAATATTACTGTACTTGGCCAACTGAACGTAAGGTGAATGTAAAACAGTTCATTACTCCACATATTAATTTCAGTTTGATTTTATATACATGAAATTCTTGACTATTTGGACCTGATTATATTACAACTCGGGTAATTGAACGTAAGGTGTGTGCAGAACGATTCATTACTCCACATATCACGCTTCTATTCGATTTATGGCCATCAGATTCACTGGACTTGAGATGATGTCGTACTTGGGCAGTTGTACGTAAGGAGAATGTAAAACAGGTCATTCATAAGTCATGTATTAATTTCTCTTCGATGGAATGAACATGAAATTCTTGATTGCATTGACTTGTCTTGATTACTCTGTTACAACTTGGGTAATTGAACCTAACTTGGGTGTAAAGCAGTTCATTAGTCCATGTATTAAATTTCTATACGATTTATGGACATTAAATGCTCTGAAGTTTGAGATATTACGCTCGGGGCAGCTGTGCGTGAGATGGACGTAAAACAATACATTAGTTCATGTACTAAATTTATATTCGATTTATGGACATGAAATTCACTGGACCGAGACATTACCACCGGGCAGCTGTGCGGGAGGTGTGGCAGCCAGCGCGACGGTACGTGTGTTGTGTCCGGTGCAACATTCACATCCCGAGGCTCGAGCACAGCGCCAGTGTGACTCCAGCAAGGCGCGGGCTGAAGGGAAACCCGCAGGTGACACAGCTTAATTTTTCTGGCGCGTGCAAGTTGGTTGTGTACAGGATGTCTTTCAGTTTTCACATAGATTTCTTGGATCTGCTTCCTGGACAAAGCGAGTAGTGAGAACTCAGCCCACGCTCGGTGACTCAAATGACGTCAATAAGTCTAGACAACTCGTTCATTACTGAAGGCTCTCACGTGTCACCGCCATGTTTGTGAAACTGTAGAGGCGTGTCAGTACTAAAAACGTTGTAGGAAAACAATTTGCGTAGATGCAGAGAGAAATGGTAATAAAAGATTAATTTTGTCTTTAGGCTACAAAGCTACTTAAGAGAATGCGGTACAAATATAAGCGCCTGTTAAGTTGTTAGTCGTTATGGGAGAAATGTTTGGCAGTGAAATAGTAGTCAGTCATTCAATCTACCTGTTTTTCTCTGTCCGCCATTGGTTAGTGATTTTCTGCTTTGATCAGGCAGTGCAAAACAACGCGACAGAGCATCAGGCAACACAGAATTTCTAGAGAAGATTGCCGGTTAGCTTCCAGGCACTGCTGTCGTCACCGGACGTCATACGGTTGCCAGGTACCGCCACGTACATAAAGAGATTTCGTTCTTGATATTTTTTTTTCTTCTTCTTGCTCTTCAATTTCTGTGATTTTGACAATATTGAAGCCAGTTTGCGAAGTTCTGCCTAGAAATATGAGTAAAAAGGAAGAATTCTAAAAGATAGCAGTGTCTGGTAGGTCGGCGTGACGTCACCGCGCTGCGTCTCCCTCATAACACCGCAATAACACCACAACCGGAACCCAGCGCTGCCTCAAAATAGCAGAATTCTATGTCCAACAATTTTTACCAGCCTCCATAAAAAACAACAACTAGGTGGTTATATACGTCGGGAAGAAACCAAGAAAAGGATCACCACTACACTTTATTGTCAGCTGTATGTCTTGCGCACTTGTTGGCTCCCAGCTCCCGTGTTGCACCTCGGGCCGCGGGATTTATGTCGGCGCGGTTTTGTTCCACTTCCTGAACTTGAGTCTTTCTGGGCCATGGGCTTTTTCTTCAGCGCTCGTCCCTCACAGCGCGCCGCGATATGAAACACGGCAAGTAATAGCTGGAAACTTTACAGGGGCGACCCGGAACGCACCGCTGAAGACTGCAAGTGGGAGAGGCAATAAAACGGAGAGGGCGGATAGCGTAATCTCGAGTGTAGCAGCTGCGCCGGTCTAGTGTAATCTAAATGTTAAATAAATGCATGCCCTTCACACAAAGCATGCCGCGCGGGTCTTCACGGGACAGTGAGTTATGCGGACGCCTCTTTCCCGTAAAACATTAGCCCGGAAAGGAAGCCTGAATTGGGTGGCTTCAGGAGAGGCGAGGCTGCAGGGCTGGGCAGGGTGGGAGCGGCTGTCCAGGGCATCGCTTTTATCATGGAGTGTTACGAAGTGTTACATTTGACTTGCTTGCATGTGTGGCGAGACCAAACTTGTGTGAGTAAAACAAACGGTGGATGAAGGAAGACAGCTGGAGGAAATTGCTGATATGTGTATGCACGCGTGTGTGTGTGTGTGTGCGCGTGTGTGTGTGTGTGTGTGTGTGTGTGTGTGTGTGTGTGTGTGTGTGTGTGGAAATTTGGTGATATCCTGGATGGATAGAGAAAAGAAAAAAAAAGGAAAGAAAAAAAAAGAACCAGCTCTCCGCATGAGTTTAAATTCAGAAAATGATGTAATATTGTATTCTCTCTCTCTCTCTCTCTCTCTCTCTCTCTCTCTCTCTCTCTCTCTCTCTCTCTCTCTCTCTCTCTCTCTCTCAGCCATCCTTCAGGCCAGAGCGCAGTGGAATGGAAGCAGTTCGGTCAAGGAAGATACAAGGCACTGAAAAAAAAAAAAAAGAAGATATCAAACCAGTGACTAAGTATGATCCCTCTCTCTCCTGCAGGGTCGTCCACTCAACAGAGCAGACGTGGTGGGCGGCGGGAGGAGCCTTCGTCTGCTGCATCTTACTCATCGGGACGCGGGGCTTTACACCTGCGTGGCCTCCAATCCTGAGGGTGATGGTCAGAGCAACGCCGTGGCTCTTCATATAGAGTGTGAGTCGGGGAACGTGAAGAGAAGAGGAGTGCGAGAGAGAGGGGGGGAGGGAGGGGGAAGGGGAAAGGAGTGGAGAAGACTGGAGTAGATTTAAAGGGATGGAGTGGTGTTAGTGAGTGCGTGGGCTGTGAGAGGATGTGTGTGTGTGTGTGTGTGTGTGTGTGTGTGTGTGTGTGGTTGTAGTGCACAGGGTCTCAACTACACTTGTATTGACGTATCTCTGTATTTGAAGTTGTCCAGTTTTTCTGTGTGTGTGTTTGTGTGTGTGTGTGTGTGTGTGTGTGTGTGTGTGTGTGTGTGTGTGTGTGTGTGTGTGTGTGGTGTTTTAACGTTCATATTAAATAGTAAATTCCGTAAATGAATGCGGTTAAAAATGAGAAAGCTTTTCCCTGCCACGTCCTCTTGCATATTTTTGGATTTGTCGGAAGTATTTTTCATCTTGCATGGAAATACGGCGTCCGGAGTGAGCCCAGGCCAGGCTAAATTTCAACACTTCCACGAATCAAGACACAAGTTGACCTGAGATTTTAATTCGTGTAATTAGTGCATCCGAAAGACACACACAGAGAGAGAGAGAGAGAGAGAGAGAGAGAGAGAGAGAGAGAGAGAGAGAGAGAGAGAGAGAGAGAGAGAGATACAGGGTGACAAGTTCTCCCCTGCACGTCTTCCCTTCCCGGCACCCTGAAAAAAAAAAAAAAAAAAGGCGAAGCATCATTTAGGAAATTAGAAACACCCTTTAAAAAGCCCCAGAAATATTTGTTTACAAAATCTCCGGAGGACGAAGTCATATGGCCACCTAACGAAGTGCTCCTCCTGCTAATTGGATTTCTTTTCTTTCGTCTTCCTTTTTATTTTCCTCCTCTTCCATCTCCCCCTCGACAGACGCCCCCGTGTGCGAGTGGGAGGGAGTGCGCGAGGTGATGGCAGTGGTGGGAGAAATTGTGGAGATGGAGTGTCGCGTCAGGGCGTCTCCACCTCACGTTTCGTACACTTGGGAGAGCACCTCGTCCTCGCCCTTGAATGTGGGCCAGGTAAGGTCAGGTAGAGAGAGAGAGAGAGAGAGAGAGAGAGAGAGAGAGAGAGAGAGAGAGGAGTAATTAACAGTAAGAGATGTTGATAGTTGTAGCAGTGATGATATAAGTAGTTGTTTTCTTGTTTATTATTGTTGCTTTTATTTTGTTATCGTTCCTTTCCGCCTGTCTGTCTATTATTTAATTTTGTCTCCGTTTTCTTTTCATTATCATATTTTTTTCTTCTTATCCACAGTTGTCTATCTTTCTGACCATCCATATGTCTACCTGTATATCTATCTGTCTTTCTATCAGTTTATCTATTTATTTATCTATCTATCTATCTA
The DNA here is from genome assembly GCF_035594125.1 of Scylla paramamosain. Taxonomy (NCBI): domain Eukaryota; kingdom Metazoa; phylum Arthropoda; class Malacostraca; order Decapoda; family Portunidae; genus Scylla; species Scylla paramamosain. The sequence goes on from NC_087176.1 coordinate 8,496,555, forward strand.
TCTATTTATTTATCTATCTGTCTAACTATGTATCTACCAACTCCTTTACCTGTATTTTCCCTGTACCTTCAAAAGTACCTGCACAATCATCAACGCCACACCCGCCACACTCCCTTGTCAGATTCGAGTCAAGCTGAGACACGAGGACGAGGGTCTGCGCTCCATCGGGTTCCTCCGGGCCAGGAACATCTCAGTCACCAGCACCGGCAGGAACAGAGGGCAGACGGCGGAGTGCCACGCGGAGAACGACGTGGGCACCGCTGACCATCCTTGTCTCTTCAGTATCCTGCTAATAGGTAAGAAAATCCTGATGGCGAGCGCTGAAACTTTTAATCCCAGTATTAATCCATTGGTTTGTTATTTTTTTGTCAACCCAGCACTGATTGGTTCCCGTTCGTCCCCCTTTAGAGCAGCCAAGCACGCTGATTGGGTGTTACTATCATGACGTCACGACAGACTCAGCCGGTGTGACTTGCTCGCCAGGTGCCAGTGTGGGTCAGCTGCCCGAGACTTACCATATTGAGGTGAGAGTTCTTGCTAGTGAGAGAGAGTGAGAAAAAAAAAAAAAATTATCACACGTGCGTTTAAAAATAGGAAAGGCTTAGAAAAAAAGGATTAGAGAATTTTACGAGGGCTAAGAAAGGTTACAAAGGATATTAAGGCAAGGATACTGGGTGCTTGAGCTTCTAAGACCACTGGGAATAATAGGGACTGTAAAAAAAGCCGAAAGTTATGACCAATGAATAAATTGCAACAGATGCGCTCGTTAAAGGCCACATGAACAAGAACAGAAATATAAGCAAGGGTACTAAGGTTTCTAAGGCTTCTGGAGTAAAAGGGACGGGTGTTAGGAAGAAGAGAGGCACTAAAAGCTCTGACATGAAAAATTGTCACAGGACGACTGGGAGGGATTACAACACAGGCTTTCTATTGGTTCCAAGACTACTGTTGGTTCTAATACAGGCTTTCTATTGGTTCTAAGACTACGGGTTCTAATACAAGCCTCCTATTGGTTCTGAGACTACTGCGGGTTCTAATACAAGTCTTCTATTGGTTCTAAGACAACGGGTTCTGATACAAGCCTCCTATTGGTTCTAAGACTACTGCGGGTTCTAATACAAGGCTCCTATTGGTTCTAAGACTATGGTGGGTTCTAATACAACCCTCCTATTGGTTCTAAGACTATGGATTCTAACACAGGCCTTCTATCGGTTCTAAGTCTACTGCGGGTTCTGATACAAACGTTCCATTGGTTCTAACACTACTACAGGTTCTAATACAAACCCTCTATTGGTTCTAAGACTACTATGGGTTCTAATACAAGTCTTCTATTGGTTCTAAGACTACGGGTTTTAATACAAGCCTTCTATTGGTTCTAAGACTGCTGCGGATTCTAATTGAAACCTTCTATTGGTTCTAAGACTACTGCGGGTTCTAATACAACCCTTCTGTTGGTTCTAAGCCTACTGCGGGTTCTAAGACAAGTCCTCTATTAGTTTTAAGACCTCTGCATGTTCTTAAGTCAAATTTGCAGGTATTGGGAGCCACAAGGGTGTTGTATCACAGGTGCGCGAGGGCGGGGTGGTGGTGGCTGCTTATAACAACACCGAGCCGCGCTTCAACCTCACCTCTCTGGCGCCGGGCCGGGACTACGTGCTGGCCATGTTCGCCTCGCACGCCCGGGGACGCGGCCACCAGTTCACCCTCGTCATGAAGACCCACACCCCGAAGGCAGAGCAGGTGGCACCGGAGAGGGTGCGGCCTGCTAACTGTGAGTGTGTGTGTGTGTGTGTGTGTGTGTGTGTTCTTGCTTTATTATTATTGTTTTTTTGCTAGTTTTGTTAATCACGTTGTGTTTTATTAAATTATCCATTAATGTAAATGCTGATGTAATTCTATATGGACCATAACTTGATTTACATTCTTTATGTTTTATTTAGTGTGTATTTTTTGAGGTCAATAAAATATATCTAATATCAGAGAGAGAGAGAGAGAGAGAGAGAGAGAGAGAGAGAGAGAGAGAGAGAGAGAGAGAGAGAGAGAGAGAGAGAGAGAGAGACAGTACATTTTCATAAAAGAATATTTTTCCATTACTTTGAAAAGAATGTTTTTATTACACCTGCGTGATATGAGTCCCGGCGCTGCTCTTCGCGTGTGTGCTGTCTCACTTTAGCTACATTTTTTCACACTTCACTGAACATTTCCGACTGAAACTACAATTTACATGATGTCTCTCTGCATTCCGAAAAAGATATTCCATTGCGTTATTCATGTAATATTGCTGACAGTCACATAACTTGTGCATATTGTGCATGTGCAGTGTAAGCACGAAGGTCACCGCCACGTTGTCTTTTCGTCCTCCTGCTTTTCATTGGCAAAACTTTCCTTGACGAGTAATGTTTTGTCATCATTTTCTGTTACACTCGTATCAGAATGTTGCCGTGTGTGTGTGTATTTCCCGAAGATTAAAACCAAAGCTAATAATTAAATTGCCACGTATAATTTCAGTGTCTCCGCCTTTGCAGTCTGTTGTTCTGTATCTGAAGTTTCCAGACACAACTTTTTTTTTTTTCCGTATTTTCTCCTGATGATTTATGGCAAAGTTTCCACATTCCCGCCTGCCTCGGCCCCGGCCACTGAGGGACATGAGGAAATTACAGTTACCTTGGATTAAAAGAAATATTTCAATAGCCAGGCTGCAGTATTTTGCCCGGGCCGTTCCCGAACCCTTCCATTCCATTGTTTTTATCTCAATTTTCCTCTCTTGGCCCGTGTCGCCGCGCTCGTGGAACAAGTCCGTTATTCGCTAAAACAAATATTTCCACACAATTTTTCAACGGGGTTCTTTTATTCCAACCATTCTTTCTCTTATTCATTAGTAATCTTTTAATTGCATTTCACCATGTGTATGTCTCGCTCTCTCTTTCTCTCCCTCTGTGTGTGTGTGTGTGTGTGTGTGTGTGTGTGTGTGTGTGTCTGGCTCGCACAGGCGCCTCCTCTCACGTCCATCTCTCCTCCTCCTTCAAGCAGTGAACAAGGGGGGCGAGGTGCCGCCTCAGCCCACGGAGTCCCCGAGAAATGCCGGCGTAGGGGCTCCCGTCGGCATCCTGGTGTCGGGCGTGGTGGGGGTGGTGGTGGGCGTGGCGGTGGTGGTGACGGGCGTGGTGATCTGCCGAGCTCGCCAGGTACATGCCTCCCCGTCCTCGTCCTCCTCGTCGGGGAAGGGCAACCAGTACCTGAAGACGTCCGGGGATCCGCTCATCGAGGTTCCCCAGAGCGCCTCCTTTCACTCCGCCGCCACGTCGCCTTCCTGCGGTCAGTGTTTGTGTTTCTCTTAAGCCTTCATGTTTTACCCGTAGATGGTTGTTCTCCTGTGGGTGTCTGATTTGTGTGAGATGGGAAGCCTCAGGTACCATTTCCTTTAGCATATAGTGAGGGCAGGCCAGGGCACTGCCGCTGTACTTGTAGGGATTTTAATGAAGCTTGTAATGGTTAGTTCAGCATGGAGGGTGAGGCGGGGAGCACGTGACCCGGTGTGCCTCTGAACAAGGTTATCCCGCCCGGCAGAGATGATGACCACCTTCGCGTCAGGCCCCGTGGTGGTGACCCAGGTGACCCCCGCCAGGCGATCCTCCACACGCAGCCTCCACGGACGCCCCTCCACGCGCGGCGGGCCCGTACAAGTGGTGGAGGTGGAGGCTGACGGCATCACGACGCCCACAGTGGAGATCGAGTCCCCGTCGAGGTCGAGAGTGAGTCTGAGGGGCAGCGGCTTCACCCCGAGTGACTCATCCACGTCATCGGTTCGGTTCGACCTTCACCAGAAGAATGAATCCGAAGCTCGGACGGAACCGCTTCTGGCATCGTCACAGTCACACCCCGAGACCCACGGGGCTTCGGAACACCCTCTCCAGATCCCCACTGTCGCCTTAACGCAAGAAATGCCCAACATCCAGCTTCACCCCACCGCCTCCCTCAACCCGGGCGGCACTCTCCCCCGCCCCGCCAAGCCCCACACCACCACCCTCCCGCAGACCGCCATCCTGCACACCGCCCTGCCTCCCCCGCCCCACACCATCACCTACAACCCATCACCCTCACATCCCACCGCAAACCCTTCTAATATTCCACACGTTTCGCTCACCATTCCGCACCTGCAGAGTAATCCCGAGTCCCCGCGCCCCGTTCCCCCCATGCACGGCCCCTCCGCCACCCTGCCCCGGAACCTGACGCTCTCCCGCCTCGCCTCGCAGGTCCACTCAGCGCCTGACCCGCAGGACTACACGAGAACCTTCATCTCTCAGCCTCTCTCAGTCCCCCAGGAGGCCCTCCACACCGCCAGGGGCTTGGAGGGGAGCCAGGACGCGGAGCAGCACTCTCAAGCACGTCTTCAGCCCCCCAGGGACCCCAGGGAGCCAGGCCAGCCCCCGGGGACCCATACACTCCACCAACATTCAACATTACCTGAGAATATTTCAATAAAGCTTCACTCAACTTTTCGGTAGTCTGGCTCTTCATTACCCTTGCTGGAGGTGAAGGAGGCGGCCAGGCTTTGGTGTGACGGGCCCTGCTAGCCTGCGCTGGGGTCTGTAGGTTCGTAGTTGGCCCGGTCGGTGCCTTTGAGTAGGTTTACACACTAATATTTTTCTTTTTATGAATCTTTTTTTTTTTTTCTTTCTTTCTTTCTTTTTTTTTTTTGTGTGTGTTAAAGAGCGGGTAAGGATCGGAGCATGTGTCAGGTTTGTATCAGTCGGTACCGGAGACTTGACTAGCTTGTCGTGTCTGGTTGCTGTGTGTGTGTGTGTGTGTGTGTGTGTGTGTGTTTTATTCTACACGAGTCAGTTTCACTAGTTTGTAGGGTAAAAGAAATCATCATAAAGTTAAATGTTATAAATATACTGTTACGAGCACACTAACTTAGCATAATCATTCACTATTCCTATCTTATTCACTTGGTGAGGGCACGAAGCGAGGCTTGAATGAAGAACAAAACACAGTCGGCCTTCTGCCTCGTCTTGATGCAGCTCCGCGGAAACATTAGAACACGGAGAGGATTATTTGAGGTAGACTAAGGAAGCACAAGTATTGAAACCCATCAAAACATCTTCAGTAATGCAAATAAATCTAACATTGCCTTCGTAACTGAAAAGGAAATACGGTAGTGGTGGACGGGAGTGCTGGGTGGCGGTATCTGGCAACTAGATCACCCCCCCCCCCCACACCACCACCCATCAGAGAATTCGTTATTCACATTGTTTCAAATAAATTTTCCTCATGTAGCCTTCTTTTCATGCCTGGGTGGTAGTGAATAGCTACAGTAATCCATCATCAACCAATCACGTATGGGAACCGCTGCGAGGGAGGAAAAATAAATAAGAAAAAAATTGTGATTGTGTACCACCGTTGTGGAGGCCTACGAAGCCGAGAACCTGCATTTCAAGAGCCGGCAGGAAAGCGGGCGGTGGGAGGCATGTTAACGTTCGTATTTTACTTAATGTGCTCGTGTTTGTGAAGTGTCGGGGAGCCACACGTCTTCATTACCAGGCCCAGGACTTCACCGAGGCTACAACAACGGTTGGTGAGTGTGAGAAGTTGTTGAATGCATTTACTGATAGGATATTTTCTGGCTGCTAGGGTAGTGCCAACACGCCGGCCATCATCTCGAGGTTCAGGGATTGTTGGATTGTTCTCGCTTATATATATATATATTTTTTTTTTTTACCTTCATGGCTGTGTTTTGTTAGTGCTAAATGATGTATACCACCAATGGAAGCATAGAAGGTTTTAGTGTGTTAGGGTGAAGGTGGTGTTTAAAAGCCTTACATGGTTTTACGTCACGCCGCCAGAGGGAAGCCTAGTCATGCGAGGCGTTTTGGCGCGAACATGCGCTCGTTTTAAAATTTTTTTTAGTCTTTTAATGATGTTTTTAATGCCTCACCATGCATATGATCAGGCAAGTCACCGATACGAGTGTTTATGCATTTGGAAAAGCGGCACAAGGTAAAGAGTACACAAGTAGATGCGTATATATATATATATTTTTTTTTTTCCTATTTTCTGTCCGTTTTCCTTAGTCTATCACTGCCAGGACGGTACCTAACGGCCCATCACACCAGGGGCGTTCCTTTCTACCCGTAGCAAGTTTACTCGACGTGTAGGTGCAATACAGTAAGGGCGTGGTAGCTTTTTCCCCGTCCAACCATGTCCTCGCTGTGCCATTACCTCAGAAGACGGTCACCAACCCGTCCCTAAATTATCTACGCTACGTAAATTTTAAGCATCTCAAAACTGCTCCATCTCGGCCGTCCTTGCAGCCAGCACTGGGTCCCCACATCTGTCCCATATATCTGTCCCGGGCGCTCACCACGTCCTGGTAATTTTTGAAGAACGTAGTAAGGATGTCCTCTAGCGTAATGGGGGTTTAAGAATTTGGCATTTGAGAACCGTTACCCAAAGAAGATGCCTTTCCTACCCTCGGACCGTGGCCAGGATTCGAACCCTCAGGACTCCATAGTTCGCATAGCGCTTGCGGTCCTAATGAAGCACGGCGGCCCCAAACTGATAGATGCGTATAAAATGATATAAAGCAAATAAGTAAATATAAAAAAAAAAGTGGAAAAAAAAAAATCTGTTCACAGTGCCATTCCCAAAAAGAACCAGATAGGGATAAAAAAAAAAAAAATATGGCTAACTTTATGGTCGTGTGGTAGAACTTCACACACGACTACAGGCTCTTCTACAGGTTCTTCTACAGGTTCTTCAGGGAGTGTATCGTCTGAATAATGTGTAGTCTAGACATTGTATTACCGTAGATTTATTATGCAACTCAAAGATAATGGTACTGCCTACTTACCTTGTTGCTGGCTGTTATGTGGTTTTGGTAGTCTTTTAGAGAGAGAGAGAGAGAGAGAGAGAGGGGGGGGGATAACAAGCCTCGGAGTGGTGTTTTGAGGTACTTGAGTTATCCTTGCCAAACAGTACCAGCAAACACTTACTCAAGGAACACGGGAGATCAGTACTGGCTGGCGGACTGGAGAGCTCGCTTGAGGCACCAGCAACACACTCGCTGAATTCCCTTAAAAAGATACAGTAGAAAATACAGGATGAGCAGAAACGAGGAGAGAATTATATAAACATTCTGATTTGTATAATTTTGTATAGCCAGGCTTATTAATGCAACAGTGTATATGCAAATGAGGTCTGATGGGATTCATTATGTATATAATTAACCAACTTTTTAATGTCGATGATGATGGAGACGCGGACCAAAATTTCAGAAAGTTAATGGCTCGTTTTGAATGAAAGTTTTGGAACCAACATTTTTGGGAAAAGTTGCTCAGCGTTCAGAGACGAGGGGCAACGTGTAGAGAGAGAGAGAGAGAGAGAGAGAGAGAGAGAGAGAGAGAGAGAGAGAGAGAGAGAGAGAGAGAGAGAGAGAGGATGTTACACTGCTTATTACAACCTACTCCAATCTATTAAAAACCCTGAAAACCCAAACAAGGCATAAAATTAATAGGAATGAACCTCTTTTCCCCCCCTCTCTCTCTCTCTCTCTCTCTCTCTCTCTCTCTCTCTCTCTCTCTCTCTCTCTCTCTCTCTCTCTCTCTCTCTCTCTCTCTCTCTCTCTCTCTCTCTCTCTGTGTGTGTGTGTGTGTGTGTGTGTGTGTGTGTGTGTGTGTGTGTGTGTGTGTGTGTGTGTGTGTGTGTTTTTTCCACCTAATTTTTTTTTTTTTTGTGAGGGCGTCTGGCGTGAATGCAATCCTGGTGAACGCGCGTGAAAATACGGTCTATTGTTTAGCTTAGCGATATATGGCGCCATCTGTATTCGTTGGTGGTGTACTTCGATGTGTTTCCCTCGCGCGTCTGTGTGTTGTGTTGTGAAATTTCCCACCCGTGTTTACGTATGCGTTAGGGAAAGGGGGAAAAAAGCGGCAATTAATACTATGCTTTATTTTCACATCGCCCTTTCACTTACTAAATCACTCTCTCACACACTCACTCACTCACCGCTACACTAACTCTCATGCTCTAAATTGTCTCCCATCCTCATAATTTTTTGTCATCAAGCACCTAATGCAGCAAAATATCACCGCCACCATCACCATCACCATCATCACCACCATCACCGCCACTCCATCACACTAGAAACCCACACGAAAAATGCTCTTCGCTTGATACCATTATTATTATTATTATTTTTTTTTATATATATATGTATTTTTTAACTAGGGTAAATTTAATGGGATTTTTGTAAGCTTGTTTCATGGGAGGTCGCACACGTGATCAGCCTATGTTGTTTGTTCTCAGTTTATTTATTTATTTATTTATTTATTATTATTATTTTTTTTATTTTTTATTTTATTTTTTTTTGTGAAAGGCTCTGGCCAAGGGTAACACAGCTGGATGAAGGAAATACTAAAGGTGTCACTTCGTTTACAATAAAAATTCAAAGTCATTAACTGGGAATCGACATTTTTTTATAACTTTTTTCACTGCTAATCGATATGTTTATAATAATCGACGTATTTATAATTTTTTTCATTGCTTATCGACGTAATTATAACTTTTTTTCACTGCTAATCGACATATTTATAACTTTTTTCACTGCTAATGGACGTAATTATAATTTTTCACTGCTTATCGACGTATTTGGAACTTTGCACACCGAATCGACATATTTGTAGCTTTTTTCACTGCTAATCGATATATTTATAACTTTTCACTGCGAATCGACATATATTTATAACTTTTTCACTTCGAATTGACATTTTTCACAGCTACTCGACATATTGATAACTTTTTTCACAGCTAATCGACATATTTATAACTTTAACCACTGCTAATCGACATTGATAACTTTTTTCACTGCTAATCGACATATTGACAATTTTTTTCTCTGCTAATCGACATATTTAACTTTAACCACTGCTAATCGACATATTGATAACTTTTTTCACAGCTAATCGACATTGATAACTTTTTTCACAGCTAATCGACATATTGATAAGTTTTTTTCACAGCTAATCGACATTGATAACTTTTTTCACAGCTAATCGACATATTGATAACTTTTTTCACTGCTAATCGACATATTTATGACTTTTTTCACTGCTAAACGACATATTGATAACTTTTTCCGCTTCGAATCGACATATTTATAAATTTCCCACTGCGAATCGACATCTGCTTATCTGAATTTGGCATGAAGTGATTTCTCTAGTCGGAAAACTTGACACAAGGATTAGATAAGCGCAGGTAGCAGAAACCAGTGCACTGTGCCAGATTCCTTGGAACACATGGCGAATCACAGTTGCTGCGATCCTAAACCAATGCACAGCTAACTACAGAAATTACTTTATGCAGAATTCAGATGGACAGATGTCGATTCCCAGTAAAAAAAAAAGTATATTAAGTTATTAATTTATTTTCTTAGTAGAGTTGGTTTGGCACAATTTTCTCATATATTTCAAAATCTCTCTGACATCTGAATAGGTTAATATTACGTTTTTCTTGAACACAGTTTTCTCATTTATTTCAAAATCTCTCTGACATTTGAATAGGCCAATGTTACGTTTTTCTTCAACACAATTTTCCCACTTATTTAAAAATCTCTCTGACATTTGAATAGGCCAATGTTACGTTTTTCTTCAACGCAATTTTCCCACTTATTTAAAAATCTCTATGACATCTGAATAGGCCAATGTTACGTTTTTCTTCAACACAATTTTCCCACTTATTTAAAAATCTCTATGACATCTGAATAGGTCAATGTCATGTTTTTCTTTCTCAAGATTTTGGTTACAATATAAGCTTAACTGCAGCAGGCTTAGTGGCGCATGCTCAGTCATTTTTTTGTGGTGCTTTTAACTGCAGCAGGCTTAGTGGCGCATGCTCAGTCTTTACTCTGTTACTTTTAACCCATATAATTCATTGCATTTCCTTCGTCATTATCAATTTTAGCTATGCCTGTTTCTTATTCATTGGCTACTCTATCTGGATGGAGTTTATTGAATGTCCCACTCTCCAGTTAACTGATTGGCTGTTAGTTGGCGTATTTAACCCTTTCCCTGTGACAAGCAACAATTCACACCACTAGCACCACTGTATAAAACCTTTACAAGTCCCTACAAGAAAGAAAAAAATAGATTACAAGAATAGTTTTTACAATACATAGCTAGTAAAGTGTTCAGAGGCGGCTGTAGTGCAAAAATAATAATATCCCATGTGTTGAATGGCAGTGAAAGAGTTAATACATGTATTTGTTTTTCATTAGCAGTACTTTTGTTTGTCAGGAAGGATATATCGGAAAGAAAGGGTTGTGTGTGTGTGTGTGTGTGTGTGTGTGTGTGTGTGTGTTAGCATGGGTTGTGCCTAGCAAAAATTTATCTAGATTTTTGCACAAACAGGGAAGTATGAAAGACAGAGGCTGAGGGGGCGAGGGCCGTGGATGCAGAACGAAAAGTGTCTAGGAAAAGTTTATTTCTATTGAAAAGACACGAAACATTTAATAACAAGGTTGGGTGTTGCTTTTTAATTTAGTACCATACAGTTGCAGGAATGCCAAACACACACACACACACACACACACACACACACACACACACACACACACACACACACACACACACACACACACACACACACACACACACACACACACACGAGCCATACAAAAGGAAAACGCCGCCATTGAATTATAAATGAAGTGACTTGACATGAAATTCTGACAGAAATCTCATTCTTCTTTTCTGTTTGTCTTCTGAAATTCTTTTTTTTTTCACGTTTCTCTTTTCTTTTATTTTTTTGCGTAGATTTTTGTTTATTCTTTGTTTGTGTTGCGGTTTCCCTTTTTTTTTTTTTTCGATTTCTTTTCTGAGTTACCAAGGGAGTTTTTTTTCTTGTTTGTTCGTGTTAATTGTGTTTGTTTTTGTTTTGTGTGTGTGTGTGTGTGTGTGTGTGTGTGTGTGTGTTTGTTTGTTTGTTTCTGCCTATGTGTCTGTTTATTTAATAGTCTTTTTCCTGTCTTCTTTTTTTCGCCTGTTAGTTTTTATTATTCTCGTTTACCATGCAGATTCTCTCTCTCTCTCTCTCTCTCTCTCTCTCTCTCTCTCTCTCTCTCTCTCTCTCTCTCTCTCTCTCTCTCTCTCTCTCCGATTATCGCCCCTTAAAGAAAATGAGATGGCAGGCTTGTAACTTCAGTCTTTTGTGCAAAACTTCCTGCTCTGCTGACTGCCTCATTTGTAGGTAGATTCCCGCGCCCCTGCAGGACTGGCGCCGCGCACTCAAGGGCAACGGTGACTGTGTCGGTAAATGGATCAACTTTCTGACCTTTTGAGTGAGGGAGAGTTAACCATAGATATTTTCTAGCTGTTTTTCCTTTATTTATTTATTTATTTTTTGTTAGTTATGTATCTAATTTTTTGAGTGAGGTTTTATCTATACATCTCTCTCTCTCTCTCTCTCTCTCTCTCTCTCTCTCTCTCTCTCTCTCTCTCTCTCTCTCTCTCTCTCTCTCTCTCTCTCTCTCTCTCTCTCTCTCTCTCGTTTTTATTGTTAGCTGTAGTTAATTATATATATTTCCTTTCTTTTCTGAGATAGAGGTAACTAAACACGTATTTCTTTCTTTTTTTACTTTTTCTGTTTTGATTACGTTGTGGTTTTAATGTTTTTTTCTCTTTTAACTCATGAATACCTTCCTCGTTTTATTTATTATTATCATTATTTTTTTTTACTTTGTGAGCTAACTTTACTTCTTTATTAGAGTCTGTGCTTGTTTTTCTAAGACTATTTTGCTTTTAAACTTACTTCGCCTAATTACATCTGCTTCTTGTCTTTACTTAGCTTAAATACGTGTAGCAGTCTGAAGAGGAATGTTTTGCTTACAGACTCATCAAACCGTGCTCAATTATATTCGTGCTAGACTAATTAGCAATATGTTCTTGAATTAATGAGCTTTCCTTTGATAAGAGCGAAGTTTGTGTTTTACCTAAGATTATTTCGGCTCATTTGTATTGCTTTACCTTGTGTTACCTGTTCTCGAGCACCTGTTTACTTCATCTCGCATTCACCTTGCCTTGTCTTACCTGAAGTTGTGTTTTTTTCTTCAGCATTGTTTTCTTCGTTATCTAGAGTCGCCTTCCCTTCCCTTGTCTTGTGTTAGTTACCTGTAGTTACTCACCTGTTCGTCTTATATTACTACGCATTCACCTTTCCTTTTCTCACCTGTAGTCTTGTTTTTCTTCAGCTTTGTCCTCTTCGTTATCTAGAATCGCCTTCCCTTCCCTTGTCTTCAGTGTTAGTTACCTGTAGTTAATCACCTGTTCGTCTTATATTACTAAGCATTCACCTTTCCTTTTCTTACCTGTAGTCTTGTTTTTCTTCAGCTTTGTTCTCTTCGTTATCTAGAATCGCCTTACCTTCCTTGTCTTCAGTGTTAGTTACCTGTAGTTACTCACCTGTTCGTCTTATATTACTACGCATTCACCTTTCCTTTTCTCACCTGTAGTCTTGTTTTTCTTCAGCATTCTTCTCTTCGTTACCTGTAATTACCTTCATTGTCTTCAGTGTTACCTATATGTAATTATTTATCCGTCTCTCTTCTTGTGTGTACCTGTCTTTCCCCATCAGTCTTATCCTCGTTTTCTTCAACTACCTCTCTTCCTTGTTTTCTTCAGCGTAGTGTAGGAGTGAGCCGTTCCGTGTTCACCTGAGCCTGAGTTCCTCCCCAGGTAACAAAACACTTGATTTCATTGTAATTATTTTTGGCAGGTACGATTTTCCAGAAACGTAGGAATGAGACTCACCTGTTTGTTTTCCTCTCGTGCAGTTTTGTTTCTCTCTCTCTCTCTCTCTCTCTCTCTCTCTCTCTCTCTCTCTCTCTCTCTCTCTCTCTCTCTCTCTCTCTCTCTCTCTCTCTCGCTCTCGTTCTCGCTCTCGTTTCTTTCCTCTTTCTTTTCTTTTCTTTTTTTATTTATTTTTGGCGGATTTCTCTTTTTTCCTGCTGCGGGTCTGAATTCTTAGCGTGTTTCCTGTGCCATTCACTCCCCGGGGTTCACATTTTCTATGGAGAGGGGGTGCTTTTCTAAACACACACACACACACACACACACACACACACACACACACACACACACATACACACACGGTGGCGGGCGGTGGCACTTTTCCTTTGTCTGCTTGTGTATGTATATTATATGTGTTTCTCTCTCTCTCTCTCTCTCTCTCTCTCTCTCTCTCTCTCTCTCTCTCTCTCTCTCTCTCTCTCTCTCTCTCTCTCTCTCCTTCCTATTGATTAAAAAATAGTCTGATAAGTAGGTAGATACAGATAGACAGATAGATAGATAGGTATATAGATAGATAAATAGATATATAGACAGGTAGAAAGATCGATAGATAGACAGATAGGTGGATAGATAGAGTAAAAACAATTAACCTTTTCCCTCGCCTGTATCTACTCGCTAACTCGCAAAAGACCACCAACATGCCCTCACTTTGCCAGTACATAGTGTGCGCTGCTCCAAAACACAAACATTACTGGAGACATTGAGCATTTCACTCCGCCGCCGCCGCCACCACCACCACCACTACCGCCGCCACCACCACTACCGCCGCCACAACACTGCCTCCCCACTGCTAACTGCGCCACGCTCACTACCCACGTGCTTCGCCCCACACGACAAGTAGAATTGAGGGAGGGAAGTGTAGTGGTAATAATTAAAAAAAAGAAAAGGAAGTTTGGAGGTTTAATATCAGGGTTTTTGTTTGTTTGTTTGTTTGTTGGTTTATTTTAGATTAAGGTCAATATTTTTTTTGTTTTGTTTTTAAATTTGTAAGTTCATTTGTTTTTTGTTTTTTCTTGTTTCCAGTTTTTTCATGTGCATTCTGTAGTCTCTCTCTCTCTCTCTCTCTCTCTCTCTCTCTCTCTCTCTCTCTCTCTCTCTCTCTCTCTCTCTCTCTCTCTCTCTCTCTCTCTCTCTCTCTCTCTCTCTCTAAGTACCTCCTTAGCAACATTTCCTTTCCTTTCTCTTTTTCTTCTCCCTCTCATTCCAAGCAAACCCACAAGAGTAACACACTCATTCTCTTCCTCCTTCTCCCCCTCTCTCTCTCTCTCTCTCTCTCTCTCTCTCTCTCTCTCTCTCTCTCTCTCTCTCTCTCTCTCTCTCTCTCTCTCTCTCTCTCTCTCTCTCTCTCTCTCTCTCTCTCTCTCTCTCTCCCGTGTGTGTGTGTGTGTGTGTGTGTGTGTGTGTGTGTGTGTGTGTGTGTGTGTGTGTGTGTGTGTGTGTAAATGCATTGTATAAAATAAAATGTAATTAAATGCGTTTTTTTCCACTGTGTAATTAAATCTATCTTCATTATGACTAAATTTTGTACTTCCATCCCTTTTTGTAAATATTACGTTTGATGCCTAAACTTTTAACCTTCAGTCAACACAAAACAAATGGTAAGAGGGCCGGAAATTTTGACAACACACAACGAAACTATATATAAAAAAAAGACAAACTTCATCTTAGGTAAACTTTTGGCAGCAATCGATACTACACGGAAACGACGTGGGAGTTGCGAGTGAACACCTTGGCTTAGCTTAGTGCTCGAGGCGTCTGCTTGTGTGGCGAGCATGGTGCAGTGGAAGGGATGAATTGCAGGGCTTGGAATGCGTAAGTTTGGTAAGCAGGGGAAGAAATACGCCTTATGCTGCAATGCGTGTTGGCAGGTCATTCACCTCACTCCTGTCACGCCCAGGTGGAGTGTAGGTTGCTTCCCGCGAGGTAACTTCAGATGCGGATGAAGTCTCTCAGTAATACTGCATCTGTGTCATTATATTCTGCTCTGTACGAGAATTGGGTTTGTTTATTGAGTTTAGAATTGTATATGAAGCGCTGAGAACCAAAGAGAGAATGAAAGAAGGAATGAAAAAAAGGAACAAAAAGTGAGAGGAGGAAAGGTAGCAGGTATAGAGTAACAAGGGTGACAAAAATGACGTAAGAGAGAAACAATTTTTTTTTTCATTCTCTCTCTCTCTCTCTCTCTTTCTCTCCGGGTATTGATACAGGTTGAGTGGATCGCTTCCCTTTTGTTCCTTGGACTTAAAAAACGCCGAGGATTCTTTCGTGGAAGGCTCTCAATATTCTACGTCGTAAGCCAATCAGAGGACAGCTCGCCATCCTGTAAATATTTTGGGGAATTAAGTTTTGCAAAGCTAGAGTGGTACAGCAACCTCCAACTCCTCCTCCTCCTCCTCCTCCTCCTCCTCCTCCTCCTCCTCCTCCTCCTCCTCCTCCTCCTCCTCCTCCTCCTCCTCCTGAAATCCTAACACTTACCATCCCCAACTATGATATTTCAGGACCAGAATTTAAGAAGCATCCAAATTGTTTATTTTTTTAGACTTTCGAAATGGAAGAAGTGAAATATTATGTGCTGTGACGAAATTAGCAGCTTAAATGGAAGCTCTTAGCGTCTTGAGGAGTGAGAGTGGCCTACAGTCGCTTAGAAAAGGGATGTTGGTACTTGTATATACGTTAAAAGTCTCTTGAGTGACAATAGGTCAGACTCACAAAGGTCACGGCTCCAGGAGTTGCATCGACCCGTCTGGAGGTGGTCAGGAAGGAAGGGCTGTGTGGGTAATGCGCAGATTTTTTTTTATGGGAGTCGTAGGAGTAGAGGTGTTAAAAAATGACTGGTTTATTTGTAATTGTGAGTATACGCCTTTGTGTTGGTGGTAGAAATATAAATAGCAATAATAACTGAGGTGGTCAGGAAGAAATTGGTATTTGGTAACGCGCAGACTTTTATGGGAGTCGTAGGAGTAGAGGTGTTAAAAAATGACTGGTTTATTTGTAATTGTGAGTATACGCCGCCTTTGTGTTGGTGGTAGAGATAGTAGTAGCAATAATAACTGAGGAGATGAGGTAGAGAAGGAAGGAAATTCGTGGGTACCTTGCATATATTTTTTAGAGTCTTAGTAAATCAGACGTGAAATGTGACTGGTTTCTCTATAATTACTTGAGAATACGTCCTTGTTCTGGTAGTAAGGATAGTAGAGGTGGTAATAATAACTGACGAGACAAGAATTTAACTTAAACCGAGGCAAGACTGGAGTTATGACTGTGTGTGTGTGTGTGTGTGTGTGTGTGTGTGTGTGTGTGTGTGTGTGTGTGTGTGTGTGTGTGTGTGTGTGTGTGTGTGCATTTAGCGAGGTCTGTGGTGAGTGCCGGTGCTTGTTTTTCTTTCATGCTTTTGTTTCTGTGTGTGTGTGTGTGAGAGAGAGAGAGAGAGAGAGAGAGAGAGAGAGAGAGAGAGAGAGAGAGAGAGAGAGAGAGAGAGAGAGAGAAAGAGAGTAAGAGAGTAAGTTTCCATTGCCAAGCCGCCGCACTAAACACACACCTCAGCACAACATCAATCAAACTCACACTGCCTCTTGTTTACTGAAATGGGACTGTTAGGTAAAGGAACGCCTGTTTAGGTCAATCCCCCAAAATTTTCTCAGAACACTGGTGACTTATTGACCTCTTGTCCCCTCACCTATCACCCGCGGACCCTCTCCCCTCCTCATCCTCCCCCTTACTCCCCCTTATTCTCACTGCCACTGCCCTTTACTGCGCGTTGTGTCGAGAAAAGCGCAATGGATAATCAGGGCATACAAAATTAAATTCCTGGAAACGTTCATAAACATTAGCAATCTTGTGCTGATAAAGGTGCTAGAGAGAGAGAGAGAGAGAGAGAGAGAGAGAGAGAGAGAGAGAGAGAGAGAGAGAGAGAGAGAGAGAGAGAGAGAGAGAGAGAGCCTGGTAACACGGAGTTCACAGTTTCGGGCCTCTCTGGAATCTAAAACAGTCACCCACTGAACTCCCCTGGACACTGATTCCGTTTTTTATTCTTTTATGGTTGGGAACTCAAGGTCGTATGAATTTATAGGCACAGGTAACACGGGTAACTCTACGTATACGCCGATTTGCAGGTGAATTTATTGGGTTGTTTGTCACGAGGGAAAAGGTTGCTTGTTTTTAAGTGTATCTTTCACTTCGATTTGATTTTCCTCTTCGTCTTTTCTCCCTCCTCCTCCTCCTCCTCCTCTTCCATCTCCTCCTCTTCCTCTTTCTCGTATACTATTTCCAGGTCTTGTTCGTAGCGTTATTGTTTCCGTGTCGTGCTTCTCCTCCTCCTCCTCCTCCTCCTCCTCCTCCTCCTCCTCCTCCTCCTCCTCCTCCTCCTCCTCCTCCTATTTCATTCTCATCGTCGTCGTCTTTTCAGTCTTAATGGTCTTACTCCTCTTTCTCCTTGCCCTCCTGTTCTTTTTTTTTTTTCTCTCTCTCTCTCTCCCTTTTATTTTCGTTTGCTTCGTCTTCATTTTCTTAGCTTCCTTTTCGTCCTTCTCTTCCTCCTTCTCGTCTTCATAGTGGTATTTTTTTTTCTCCTCGTCTTTTTTATCGTGTTCTTCCTTTTTCCATTTTTTGTTCCCGTTTTTTCG
Organism: Scylla paramamosain; assembly: GCF_035594125.1. NCBI lineage: Eukaryota > Metazoa > Arthropoda > Malacostraca > Decapoda > Portunidae > Scylla > Scylla paramamosain. The sequence goes on from NC_087176.1 coordinate 8,514,019, forward strand.
TCTTCCTCCTCTTCTTAATATTCCTACACTTCTTACCTCTTATCCTGCTCTTCCTCCTCCATTTTATCTCACGTGTTCTCGTCCTCCTCGTCCTCCTGTCCTCCTCGACTTCATCTTCCTCTTCCTTCTTCTCTTTCTCTTCTTATTTCTCCTCCTCTTCGTCTTTTCCTCGAGTCCCCCCCACACGTCTTACCTCTTGTCCTTCTCTTCCTCCTCCTGTCCTCGTCTCCTCGTCCCCATCTCCCCTCTCCCCCTTGTCCTCGTGAATCTCCTCCTCCCTCCCTTCCATTCCCCTTTCCGCTCGAATCACCCAATTCTTCCATTATCCATCCTTTCATTTTCTACCGTATCTACGCCCTCCCATCCACCGACCATCCTGGCTCCCTTCCGTCACCCTCCTCCCTTCCATCATCCTTCTCCTGGGCCTTCATTCCACCCTTTCCTCACCCCAGCCATCTCCCATCTTTCCGTCCCCTCCCGTTGACCTGCTGTAACCTCACCGTCCCGCCTCTCCCTGCCAGTTCCGTGATATACTGCAGATTATTTCCAGACCTGTTGAAAATATGCATGGGATCGGTTTACTTGTTGTGTATTAGAGGCCCAATATTGTGTCGCCCTGCCAAGGATGCGAGAAACATTAATTTTCTAAGGTTGTTTACAATTTTTCGTGTAATCGCTTGCTGGAGAAGAGGAGGAGGAGGAGGAGGAGGAAGTGAAACAGGAGGTCATTAAAGGCTATTAATAATGGTACTGCAACATGTTTAGTACGTGTTTAGCAATAGTTTACTGCTGTTGGTTGTGCCGTCTGTGATTTGCGCTGATAGTTTGTTTGTTTGTGCGTGTGTGTGTGTGTGTGTCTGTTTTGGAAGAAATAACACAGGTACTCCAATAACGAGGCGTCTCTAAAATGGCTCAAAATATTATTCTCTTCTTCGGCAAACGTGTAGTATTGGGAGTCAGCTGGGGCGGAAAAATGTTTACTTCTTCCTGCACGGGGGGCGACCCTGCGTTTAATCGTTGTTGCGCTGAAATTCTTAAAAAGTAATATAGTCCCTCCCTGGCTGGCACTGCGGGAATAATTTATGTGCCAACCTTGGGGAAGTCTCGGAGGATTCTGGCATTTTTGCAAACGTGATAGTGTCCCTACCTCGTATTTTATTTCTTGGTATACGAGAGCGAGGGAGAATTTTCGGAGAGTTTCTGACCTACTGTACGCTACTCCTCTCTCGTCCCCGCTATTAGGGCTGTAAGGTGGCGGGTTTATGTACGAAGGAAGGAAGAGCGATGGGTTGACGCTGCGAGGGTGAGGGGCTCGCCTGAGTGAGAGCCTCGAGGTGCTGGCGATATTAAAAAGGGAAGTGTAAAACATGCGGGCAAACATACGACAGAGAGAGAGAGAGAGAGAGAGAGAGAGAGAGAGAGAGAGAGAGAGAGAGAGAGAGAGAGAGAGAGAGAGAGAGAGAGAGAGAGAGAGAATATACCACACACCACAGAATCTTACTTACAAACTTAACGCATTTTAGTCGACATCAAACGAACAATTAAGTACAAACGGTAAAGATGCAACGTTATTTATTTATTTATTTTATTTTATTTATTTATTTATTTATTTTTTTTTACCTTGGCGGGATCCCAGGAAAGAACAGCCATGGACTTCGAGGAAACTCACTTGATGTATCGATAGGAAACTTCTCTTCTGTACCGTAACGTGAACGAACAAACTCGCCCCTTCTGGGAAAACCAAGGGGGGATATGCACTTTGTTTTAACCCAAGCAGCTTCACAGGTAGACAGTATGGGGAAAATATGATGGTTAGAGTACGAGGTGAGCTTTGAGTTGTGAAATCACTCTCTGATGTTGGTTGGTGAGGGGACAAACAAGGGTGGGCGGCTGTAATGATCGTAGAATATAACACACACAAGGACTACTTACAAAAAACCAAACAGATACGTCTTGTCAAGCATGAACAGTTAATATTTACATTTAAAAGCAAGAAGAGCCCGTCATTTTTGTCTTATTTAATCCTCCAATGTGCTAATTCTTTTTCTTAACTCTTTTTGCGCAGCTTTTTTATTCCCAGCGTAGTCAAGATAGTGAAATACCAAATCAAAACCGTCATATTTCCATCTTCCCTATTTCATCTTCCTATATGCTTTTCTTCTTAACTCTTCTTTTCACGCAGCCTTTCTATTCCCAGCGTAAAGTTAAGAGAGAAGCGTAATTAGGATATAGTAGTCACTGTCTATCTCCTGTGTAGATGAGTGGGTAGAAGGGAGATGGGGATTATACGAGTGACAAAGTAAGGAATTTTGCCGGGGGGTAACGTGAAGTAAAGAGAACAAGAGATGAAGATAAGTAATTTGTAATGTTTTTGTGTACTGGGGTCATAAAGGCTGCTGCTGATTGCGATAAGGTGGTCGTATCAGTATTAGTTTATGTAGTTATTGGCAGCGGTTTCAATATTCTCCCTTGTAAGCTTCCCTAGTGGCAGTTTGCAGCAGTCACCCATACTCACAGGTCTCCCAGAAACTACAATCACCGCGTCGCGTCATCTGCAGCTCTGTCTCCATACGTAATGTCTTAGTATTGACTTAACTGGGTGACCTTGGACGTGTGGATGGGCAGTTGGACGGCTCACTGAAAGCCTTCCCGGAATTCAAACCCTCATCAGTGCGCGGCTTCCATATTGAGAGACAGTAACGGGAACTTCACCTTAACGACACGCGGGCATAGAGGTGATGAATGGTCGCGGCGCATCAGGAAAACAGGCCATTGTTATCCAGTTAGTCTGACTGCAGGAGCCACGTCTTACGAATCTACGTTCTGTTGGTCCCTCATGTCCGTTCCAGCTTGATATCTTCCATCACTCCTCCCCTCAGTGTTCCTTTGAAGTTATGGTTCTGTTCCTATTCGCCTCTACGCATTTTACATTTTCAATCCGGCGTCGTGGCGAGATGGATGATATGCTAAACTGGCCCCGCGTCCCGGCTCAGTCCTGATGGCTAGGTGACGCGGACCTTGCACGAGACACCAAAACATGTGGGCGTTGCTCTAGGCTGGAGGCTTCGTGAGCTTCCCTGAGCCGATGGGTTTTGAAGTAAATTCCGTCCCCGCATCAAATCGGTGGCCGCTCTTTCCTGCCTGTGTAGGGAAAGGAAGCCAGGGAGTGACAGTGAGAGAGGGCGAGGCTCATCTTTTGATTCCCACCAGCTCCTCCCTTTGTTGTCAACTTGTACCCGGTCATGCCTCGTGGGTGCTCTCAATGCCCCTCCTCGCGCCGCACTCCGTACCTAAACCTTAACTTCCCCGGATGTCCGTTTTTTGTCAATTCCACTTCCGCTCAAAGGGTGACTTTTCTCCCGCTGTTCACTTACGAGTTGTGTCCTGTTCCCGCGTTCATCAAGGCAATGGAATGCATCTCGGGGCTAGAATAGTGTTTGACTTGCACCCTTTTCACAGCGAACCAAAGCCTGGGGAGGGAAAAATCAGATGACACGCAGTTATTGTGATTGCACTGAAATGCCTCGCTGAAACCCACATCTGAGGAACGGGGGGGATAGTGTAGGTTAGCGGAGCGTGTGCCAGTCGTGTTGTGGGGCAGTTCAATGTGCGGTATTTGTACTTGAAGAGCGGTGAGTGCGTCGGAGGCTTTCAAGTGCGTCCATGAAACACGAATTTAAAGCAAGTTCGTGAGGCGGAGTTTTGCGGAGTTCGCGTGCAGTGCGGGGACCGAAAAATGATGTTGGGAGAATAGACGCTTGGAGTTTACATCTTTCATCAAACCTTCGCATATTTCCTCGTGTGGCTGGACGGTAAAATCTCCTCTGCCCTAAAATCCCCCGCGACTGAGGCTTAACAGGGGTGGGGTTTGCTGCCGCGCCTGTGGGATGGAAGGTGTTTTATTGGCTGTAATAGTACTGGTAGTCATGCTTTATTCACTGACATGGAGGGAAGGTCGGGAGCTGGAGGTGATAGGAAAATACTCGTCTGTAGCAGTATGATTCAATATTTGTGGTGCGTGTTTTGTTTTGTTTGAAAATTGTTTGTCGTGTGTATTTTGTGTTAATATTCATTTTGTGGTGTGTGTTGTTGTGTTTGAGATTGTGTGTGGTGTGTGTTTTCCGTGATAGTGTTTGTGGTGCTTATTGTTTTGTTTGAGAATGTTTGTGGTGCTTATTGTTTTGTTTGGTAATGTTTGTGGTGCTTATTGTTTTGGTTGGTAATGTTTGTGGTACTTATTGTTTTGTTTGGTAATGTTTGTGGTACTTATTGTTTTGTTTGGTAATGTTTGTGGTACTTATTGTTTTGTTGGAGAATGTTTGTGGTACTTATTGCTTTGTTTGAGAGTATTTGTGGTACTTATTGTTTTGTTAGAGAATATTATTTGTATGTATTTTGCTTTGTCTATTGAAGCAGTGGAAAAAAAAATGAAATTAAAAACATAGATTTGAAAAAAAAAAAGAAATGTAAACCAGCAACATGAAGCGAAGAAATAGTTTAAATTTATGAAAACTGAAGATGAATATATAAGTATTGCGAGGGTAGGAAATTGTCGTCTTAGATGGGATCGAAAGAATTGAGAATAAAAAAAAAAGCCGAAAAAAAAAACATAATATATACAACATGAATTTATGGTAAACTAAGAAGAAAGGTAAATACTAAATTTTAGCTGTCTGGGAAATCGATAAGTCTGGAGAGATCGCAAGAAAAGCAAAGATGATAAAGACTGAAAAAAAAAACGAGAGAGAGAGAGAGAGAGAGAGAGAGAGAGAGAGAGAGAGAGAGAGAGAGAGAGAGAGAGAGAGAGAGAGAGAGAAAATAATATAACAAAAAAATATGATAAACTTAAAAAAAAATACACCAAATGATATACTGTCTGGGAAATCATTAAGTTTTAGGAAAGATGGCAAAAAAGAAAAGATAAACCACACGAGAGAAGTGAATAAAAAAAAAAACCGCACAATAACATAAATTTGTGATACTAAAAAAAAAAGAGGAAAAAGATGAACACCAAATCATACCTATCTGGAAAATCTTGAAGTCTCAGGAGGGATCGAGAGACAGAAACACTCGAGAGGAAGGCGGAAAAAAAAAAAAAAAAATAATACTCGAGAATAGTAAAAAAAAAAAATAAATAAAATAAATAAAATAAACAAAAAAATGCGATAAAATAAAACAAAAAAAAGCACCAAATCATGTCCAGGAAATCTTAGAGGAGTCTTATAACAGATCGAAAGAAAAAAAAAAAAAAACACGAAGGAAAGACGTAAAACTACACGAAAGAGAAGTAAGTAATTTCTTGTTGGGTTTACCGGTGCTGTGGATGAAGCTTTGGGAGGCAGAGCGAGGAGGAAGAAATGGAGCGTTTCACAACACGTATAACAGAGATCGGACCTTGATTCGTCGTCTCTTTGAAGGCGCGAGTAGAGAGAGAGAGAGAGAGAGAGAGAGAGAGAGAGAGAGAGAGAGAGAGAGAGAGAGAGAGTCTGTCTGCAACTTTATCAGTGTGTTGCAGCTCTTGGCACACACACACACACACACACACACACACACACACACACACACACACACACACACACACACACACACACACACACACACACACACACACACACACACACACACACACACACACACAGGCACGTTTCTCTCCATCAGGAAGAAGAAGAGGAGGAGGAGGAGGAGGAGGAGGAGGAGGAGGAGGAAGAGGAGTTGTGTAGTTTGCCGTAGCAGTTAATCTGAAAGTTGAGGTTCTCGCTAAAAGTGCCAAAAAAGTCCCTGTTTTATGGGGGACTCGCCTGGTTCATAGTCTCGTTCCCGTTTGTCAGTGACGGCGCCAAATCCAATTCTCAGCAGATTGTGTTTTAAATGGGAACAAGATAAACTTTTTTTTTTTTTTTTTTGATGGCTCGTGTCGTAAAATATTGCTGGGATAACTTTTTTTTTTTTTCTGTGCCTCTGTCTCCCTGTCTCTCTCTGCTTCTGTCTTTCTCTATCACTGTCTTTCTTTCTGTTTCTGCTCTGTCTGTGTCTGTCTGTCTCTCTCTCTCTCTCTCTCTCTCTCTCTCTCTCTCTCTCTCTCTCTCTCTCTCTCTCTCTCTCTCTCTCTCTCTCTCTCTCTCTCTCTCTCTCTCTCTCTCTCTCTCTCTCTCTCTCTCTCTCTCTCTCTCTCTCTCTCTCTCTCTCTGTTTATTTATGAATTATACCACGTGTAGGCCTGATGGCTTCTTGCAGCATCCCTTATGTTAAAGACAAGCAAATGATGGTGTTGTGGTCATCCAAGTGTTGCTGAGGATAGTTGCGGGAGATGTGACATAACTAAGATAAAAAAAAGGGGGTTTTGATATGTGTAGGAATCAGCGTAGTGAGTAAAACAGAGATACAAACAAGAGACAAGCAGGTAATGGTCTTATTGTGGTCAGCCATGTATTGTTAGGGGAGAAATAACGTACAGGAAGATGAAAGGAGTTTTGATGTAAGAGCTGTCGTAATAAAACAGATACATACAAGAAACAAGCAGGTAATAGTCGTGTTGCGGTGAGCTCATTGCACGCGTCTGGCAGGATGTCTCGTCAGCGGCGCGAACTCTGGAATCCTAATGCGTAACCTGTAGCTGGAGGGCGTGGCGGGGCGGCTGGGTCCAGTGTATCCTGCTGCCACTGTTTGTGATGCTGTGTGGTCCGCGCCAGCTTGTTGTTGCGTCCGAATTACGAAATACTGTCATAGAAGTCAGGGAGATTGTTGTTAAGTTCAGTGTTGAAAGGGTAAAGGTTTTGTTGAGGTGCGTCTTGTTCAGTTAAGAATTAGGAAATACTGTTGTGGAATTCTCGTGTTTTTTTTATATACTTTTTTATTGTTCCTGATGAAAAACACACACACACACACACACACACACACACACACACACACACACACACACACACACACACACACACACACACACACACACACACACACACACACACACACACACACACACACACACACACACACACACACACACACACACAAGAATAGAAGCATACTCGTACATGAAACTTTTTAACAAGCTCCATTAACTACACACCAGTACTGTTACCATACACACCATACCAACAAGACCTTCCCCCTCCTCCCCCTCTAACTTCCTTAACAAAAGCACATAACAATTCTATTATTCTTCCCGAGCCACATAACTCCACCTCCTGAATATTATATGATAGGGAGAAGAATTACTCAAGTCTCCCATTCGTAAGCGCATTTATCTTCCCAGACTCGTTCCTATTCTCTCGTGAGCCGTTTTACATCCTGCTCCTGAATAATGTACCGTGTATGGAGGGGGTTCGAGTCCACCAGTTCACTCCAGGGTCCGGAATTAAGGACTAGAATGCCGGTTTGCAGATATCAGTGCCTCGCCGGTCGGGTCTGCTCGGGGAGGGAAAACAGGCTAGGAATCGAGCGGGGGAAAGCTGCTGCCACTCGCCCGGGTCCAGTTTTGCTGCATTTTCAGCCTAAAAAATAGTTTTGCACGCGTAGAATTGCCGGCCCGTAGGTGCTTCAGGGTGCGCGGGAGGCTATATTTCAGCGAGGGGAACGTGGTCTATTTCCTTGTGAATAAATATCGTGTCTGTCGTGAGTGGCTGTGAAGGTCTGAGGTATGTGGATTGGTAAGCGTGTGGAGTGTGTAGGGTGGGTGTGTGTCTGCGTGCGGGTGTATGTGACATGTTTTTCTAATTTCACTTTCAAGGTAATCTGTTTTTCGTACGGTTCTGGGTAACTTGAAGCCGGAGATATGAAAAAAAAGGTCCGGAAGGGAAGAAATTTGTGTGTTGAAAATTCGTGTTTCTTACTAATGTGGAAGTTGATGGAAGGCAGTGTTGGTTGGTCGCTGCCTTTCTTGCATTTTTTTTTTTTCCATCCTGGCCGAACCGAATATTCTCAGTAAAATCACGTTGTAAAAGTAATTTGATCTTCATCGCTTGCGCTTTGCAGAGAGAGAGAGAGAGAGAGAGAGAGAGAGAGAGAGAGAGAGAGAGAGAGAGAGAGAGAGAGAGAGAGAGAGAGAGAGAGAGAGAGAGAGAGAGAGAGAGAGAGAGAGAGAAAAAAATGTTCTCGATAGATCTTGTGACTAAAGCGATTCTTGTTTTCATTTATACGCGGGAAAGGTTTGACATCCCGTGCATCCGTGTGAGTCCCGGTATTTCCTTCTCGATCGCAAGTGTTGATGTAACGATATAAACTTTTGACTCTAACATTTCTTTTTTTCATTTTTTCTCTCGTCATTTACTGTTGGTATCTTTATTCTTCTCTTTTCTGTTTTTTTTTCACTTCTCAATTTCCTCCACTTCCTCCTCGTTTCTTATTTCTTCTTCCTCTCGTCTTATTTCCTTCTCTTCGTTTTGTCGTCGTCATCTTCCTTCTAGTTTCTGTTTTATTTCTACATATTTTCCTCTCCTTTCTCTTCCTCCTCATCTTATTCACTCACTCTCATCATCAGCTTCGT
>NC_087176.1:8527500-8537500 GCF_035594125.1 Scylla paramamosain
AAGTCTCGTGATGTCCTCGTGTCCTAGTTATCCTCGTGTTTTAAGCCTTAATGCGAGTTGGGATTGTGAGAGGGGGATTATAGCACATGTTGGTAAGGCTGAGAGGCAGGCAGGAAGGAGGATCAAGGAGGTATGACTGGGGGAGCTGCTGGTGGCGTACCTCAGCGTGGCGTGAGTGAGGGAATGAAGGTTCAGGGTAGGACGCGTCAGGGCCTTTCAGTGGTGTAACATGCGGTGAGGTGTGTGTGTGTGTGTGTGTGTGTGTGTGTGTGTGTGTGTGTGTGTGTGTGTGTGTGTGTGTGTGTGTGTGTGTGTGTGTGTGTGTGTGTGTCCTGTTCTCATATTAGTGTCTGTTTCAGTTTGTTTTGTTTGAACTTCAACACACACACACACACACACACACACACACACACACACACACACACACACACACACACACACACACACACACACACACACACACACACACACACACACACACACACACACACACACACACACACACACACACACACACACACACACACACACACACACACACACACACACACACACACACACACACACACACACACACACACACACACACACACACACACACACACACACACACACACACACACACACACACACACACACACACACACACACACACACACACACACACACACACACACACACACACACACACACACACACACACACACACACACACACACACACACACACACACACACACACACACACACACACACACACACACACACACACACACACACACACACACACACACACACACACACACACACACACACACACACACACACACACACACACACACACACACACACACACACACACACACACACACACACACACACACACACACACACACACACACACACACACACACACACACACACACACACACACACACACACACACACACACACACACACACACACACACACACACACACACACACACACACACACACACACACACACACACACACACACACACACACACACACACACACACACACACACACACACACACACACACACACACACACACACACACACACACACACACACACACACACACACACACACACACACACACACACACACACACACACACACACACACACACACACACACACACACACACACACACACACACACACACACACACACACACACACACACACACACACACACACACACACACACACACACACACACACACACACACACACACACACACACACACACACACACACACACACACACACACACACACACACACACACACACACACACACACACACACACACACACACACACACACACACACACATGCGCACCTCCACCCACACCTCACATCAGGGATCAATCTTCTCTGTCCTTGTCCATCTTCCGTCCCTCTCGCTCACCGCAGGCTCCCTCCTCCTCCTTACCGCGGTGTTGATGGCAGCTCACACACTCGAGGGGACGCTGAAATTAATGACAACAATCGCCGGCTGACGAAATTATTAGCATAATAAGGAACTCGCCTTGAGTGGCCATCACCGTCCCTCCCCTCGGTCTTAATTCCTCTCCTTAGACGCCTCAGTCAACGCTTCGCTGCTGATTTGATCCACACCTTAACTGTGAGGGAACGCGCTTCCTTCTCCTCTCTCCTCTTCTCGCCCACATTAGTAAGGTTTAGTTTTATTTAATTCCTTTCTTGGTTATTCGTTGCATATTTCAGCAGTAGGATTTGTGCTGATTTGATTCACGTTTTAACTGTAAGAAAACTCGCATCCTTCTTTCTCCTCGCCAACATTAGTGAGGGTGTAGTTTTATCTGGCTCCCTGTTTTAATGCACTCAAACACTCCTGTGATGATTTGATGCACTTTTCAGCAGTGGGAAAACTAGAGAAACTCGCCTCCTCCTCCTCCTCCTCCTCCTCCTCCTCCTCCTCCTCCTCCTCCTCCTCCTCCTCCTCCTCCTCCTCTTCCCCTGTGCAATATTAGACAGCACTGAGTTATATTTAGTCGTCTGGTGTAGTGCATCGGAACGCCTCCCGCTGATCGATGCATGTTTCAGCACCAGGGAAATTAGAGAAACTCGTCTCCTCTTCCCCGCCTCTTCTCCACAATGTTATATAGTTCGCAGTGCATCGTGACGCTTGCCTGCTTTGATCCGTGTTTCAACTGCAGGGAAACTAAGGAAATTTGGTCCTTCCTCCACTGCAACATTAGATACGTATTGCATATTTTTATTTATGTCCTTTAGTGAAGCTTCGAGCACACCAGGACACACGCAGCCGAGGCAAACGTGTGTGCTAAAGCTGCAGGCCGAGCACTTTGCCAGCTCATGCGGAATGGAACACGTCATGAAACATTATGGAACACAGCAATAGGTGCGGAGGTGATATTGCTCATTCGGGATTCTATCGAACCCGCGTGTATCATCAATTACCTTTCGCTATGCTGCTATATTTTGCTCCGACCATGTTTCATCTAAGGGGTGCTTTCAACGCTCCTTCCTCTCCCTCTCCTCTCCCTCTCTCCCCACGCATGGTTCCCTCTCACTCCCTCTCACTCCCTCTCACTTCCTCTGTTGCCCATCCACCCACAAACAAACGGTTAATTTCGTTCGATTAATATTTATGCCAAAATCAGGAAATGTGCCATTATCAGAATTGCAAACAGATTACTTTATGGCTATTTAATTTGGTAATAAAGGAGTTAGTTCAGTGGTGCTGGTGTATGGTGAGCTGTTTTGTCCATATCAGCCCAATAACCTTTAGTTTGCTCTTTAAAACACATGGAAACGAGGACCAACACACTTAATTAGGATATTATAACAGGTTGGTAATGGCGATTTATTCAGATTACCTTATTTAGCTTAATGTAGTGTTGCCTCGTATTGGTATTGGAATGAGTTTTGTATTGTTAATTTGTATCATCACTCGTTCACCCTCTGCTGTGTTTTCACCTTCCGTCAAGTTGTATCTTAATTTAATGCTACTTCTGTATTATAAATCGTATTATATAATGGTTTATTTTTATCTCTACTTTCATTCTCTTTTCTGGTAAAAATCTGGAGCTCTTGTTTTCACTTTCTTCCGATTTGTATGTTAATTTGCGGTAGTATTATGGAATTAGTTTACTTTTGCTATCATTACTTCATCCTCCTGATTAGTGACCTCTGGAGCAAACTTCTTTTTTCCGTGTTTTTTTTTTCTTTCTTTCTTAACACCTGTATCTTAATTTGGTATTTTCTCAGTACCTCACTGCCTCATCATCTTCACTGGTAAACTGCAACGGTCTTCATTATTGTTTTTTTTCCACAATTTTGCACAACTGTCTTAATTTAATATGACCAGTACTGCATTAGTATTAGTTTTATGTAATATTCAATTGTTACCCTCACTCCTTCATCCTCTTCACTGGTAAACTCCGCGGCGGTTCTCTCTACTGTTTCTTCACCTCGCTACAACTTCACAACTCTTTAGGGAGGCGGAATCCAGACACCGCGGGAACTCAACCGGCCTGACCCTCTTTTGGAACTCTTGTACATTTTCTTTCCTCTTGTTTGTCGGGTTGGGAGGGAAACAGAGGCATTTAACCGAATTTTTTTTTCCCTCCGTGTTTACTCTCCAGCCCTCAGCCGCCCTCATTTGCAGGTAGAGAGGAGATCCAAGGTGTAATATCGCTTCTACCTTACCGTGGAATTGACTCGTTTCCAGCTACCACTAGTTTTAACCGTTTCACAAAGATATACAACAATGCTTAACTCTAAAAGCAATGTGTGGACTTTTTATAAGCACGTACAAGAAAGAGAGGGATAAGAAAATAGTACACTTTGCAATTTCAAGGCAGTGGAGCGAGAAAAAGATGATTGGTTGGTTAGTAATTTAAGAAAGATGTGCCAAAGGGTAGGGAAAGGGTTAAGAATCTCAACTACCACGTTCTTTTTTGATTGTTTAAGACAGCTGAGTCTCCGGCGTCTCTCGGATTGCAAGTCTAATTTGCAGAAACGTTTTGCAAAATGGATGGTTGTATTAGTGTGGTATAATGAAGACTCTAATGTTGTATTTTGGTATTTTTGGTTGTAATTTTCGTGTAAGTTTGGTGTGAATAGCGGAGGATACACACAGTCTCTCTCTGTACACGTGTTTTTTTTATCTTCTTCAGAGTGGCCTTGTTCCTCCTTGGAATTGCTAATTAAAAGTGTGCAGGGATGATTAATTCTGGCTGCAAAACACGTGGCCTGTTTGCATCACGAGAAAGCCTTCACGATCTTCCCGCTAACGAGGCAGCGATGAGGCAACGTGATGATAAAACCTTCTTGCATCTTGCGTCTGTATTTACTTACTGATATATGCAGGGTAATTAAATCTTCATAGGGAAACGAGAGTATAAAAAAATAAGGGAAACTGCAAGAAGTCTTTAGGTCTACACGTGAAAGTCCCTATATGAAATGTACCTGCCTCTTTCCATCTTCCTGTCTATTTCTACCTATCATGCCCATCCATAAATTTATCTAATCTTTTAAAGCTCCTTAATGACTCATCACTGACAACCAGATATACGGAGTCTATTCCATTCATCTACCACTTTATTTAAAAAAGTAATTTCTTCCTGTCTCTTAAAAATAAAAGAAAAAAAAAATCAAGTTTAAACCTTTTATTTCTTGTTCTATCCTGATTCCTGACTCAGAGAAATTTGCTTGTCACCTTTGTTATAACCCCTATAGGTCTTTATTATCCTCCCATGCAAAGGTTTATAAGGAATCGATCTGGATCTCTCCCTTGAAGGTTCCAGCATGGTGAGGCTGTGCTAGTTTGCCGAGTGTTGCGTGATCTGAGCTGTTCAGTTATTTGTGACTTGAGGTGATAGGACTACAGTTCCCTTCACATCTCTTCACCACTGCCATTCTTTTCCTCTCTCCTTTTCTTCTCGTCTACTTTTTTCTCTGCAACAGTCTCCATGTTTCTGCTGTCTCCATTTTTCTTCTCTCTCCTCTTCTTCCTCTTACCCCTTCATATTTCCTCTCTTCTTGTTCCCATTTTCTCCTCTTTCCTTCTTCACATCTCTCCTATCATTCCTATTTCATTCTCTTTCCCATTTCTCCCCATCTTTCGCTCCCATCTCTACCCACCTTTCCTCATCACCTTCCGTCCTGCTTTCCCTCCATCTCTCCTCTCTTCACTCCTCCGTTCCCTCAATCATCGACACCTACATGAAGCGGGGAGCCTTTTAAAGACGCCCACACAAGCCCCCTACTCAGACCGCCGCCTCCCCGCACCCTTCCCTCCCTGAGTAACTGGAAATAACACGCAATGCAACTCGTAAAGGTTAAACGCAAGTCGAACACCGAAACTTTTCCCTTCAACTCCCAGTGATTCTGCAGGTTTTGCTCTTAACTAATAGAACTTTGACCAAACGCCGCGTTCCTAAATGTTTCGTTTCCTCGTCTCATATCTGCTACTTTTAATTTAAGAGTCTACTAGGAGTCATTAAGGGAATTCGATGTTTTCTTGAGTATAGTGAGAATTTAAGAGGAAATTTTGTCATCTGTAGGAGCCAACATTCTTAAACGTCTTGTCCTTTTATTTTAACAAATTTTTAAGAGGCTGTAATAGATTTTGTGTTTTTTTTAGTATTTTCTTTTTGTGACTATAGTGATGGTTTAAGAGGAATTGTATACCATCAATGTAAGACCGCATTCTCTAAACGTCTTATGTCAACTGTTTTTTTAAGAGGCTCAAATCGAATGTTTTGGTATTTATGAATGTTTTTTTTTTGTGATTATGGTGATGGTTCATTCTAGTGATGGTTTAACAAGGATTTTACATCTTGCCGGATTCTCAAACGTCTTCTCGTATCTAAACCTCCTCTTAAAACGTAGAATAGAATTTTGGGATTTTGAGTGTATTTATTTATTTATTTTTTTGATTACAATGATAGTTTAACAAGGATTCTATATGTAGCATTCTCAAACGGCTTGTCTTATCTAAACCTCCTCTTAAAACATAGACTATTTTGGGATTTTGAGTGTTTTTTCTTATTACATTGATAGTTTAACAAGGATTCTGTACGTAGCATTCTCAAACGGCCTGTCTTATCTCAGCCATTTCCAAGAGACTAATCGAATACTTTTGGCATTTTGAGTGTTTTCTGATCACAGTCACAGTTTAACAAGAAGACTAATAATCTCCATAACATTTGAAAGCAGAGCAAAACGTTTCAAAATACAAACACAAAACTCATAACAGGACGCAATCACTGAGAGACAAACCCCGACAGCTTACCGTGCACAGTCTCAGCTTTCGGCACAAAAATACGACTTACAGAGATACACCTTAATTCCCGCGAGCCATCTCTGTGTTCAGCGCGGATAGGTTGACCGTCCCTCCACTAATCAGCTTAGTTTCGATAATCTGCGAGGGAGAGAGCGAGAGCAGAGGAAGGAGAGCGTGAGCATTAGCGGTGGTGCTGGATCTTGTGTGGGAAGACGTTCCGCTTGTTCTTTTCTTTCGTTTTTTGTGGAGAGTTGTGACAGATGGTTTGGTGATATTCCTTGATTCTCGTCCTTTTAACAACTGGGGTTATTGTTACAGCTACATTTGTTACAGCTACATTTGTATTTGTCTGGTTGTATATTGTTTTGATAATATTCGCTGTTTCTCGTCCTTGTAGCAACTGGCGTTATTGTTATAGCTATTTCCTGCTATTTGTTTTGTTGTCTTGTTGTGTTGGGTAATATTCGTGTTTTTCTTTTAAGTCAACGTTGTTGCTATGATAAAATTAGCTGTTATCTTTATATGAATTTTTTTTAATGATACTCGTGTTTCATTTCACTGCAGCAATAAATACTTCAATACTAGCCATTAAATACATCTTTCAAGTCTAATATTCTAGCATTATATTCGTGTTTAGTTCACTACAGCGCTAGACACATTGATATTCGCCAATGAAATACATCTTTTATTGTAATGTTCATGTTTTACGTCACTGCAGCACTAACAACACGTCGATATTCACCACGGGAGAGGATTTGATGCTACGTGTTGTCAGGGAAAGCCGAGTGCGTCTTATTCCCCTTGCAATTCAGTCCACGGTCTTTTGTATGGAAGTGTCTTGAAATGTTGACAGCGGACCCTTATTTGTGATGCCTCCAGTGCGTCTGAAGTCTTGGCGGTGCATCTCGCTCTAAGCTGTCTCATTTCTCGCGCATTACTGGCCGCTAGATGGGGTCCTCGGTCTTCAAGTGAGGCTGAGAGTTGCATATTCCTACTGATCGTCTGCAAACTGAGCATCAACTGAGGAGAGTCTCTGTTTTAGTCTTCGTTCGTCTTTATCTCTGTTTTAGTCTTCGTTGTAATGTTAGCATCTTCTCATCTTCTCATTATTGACTTTCCTTTCCGTGGTTTGCTTCTCGTCTTCAGTGATTCTTACGGAGACTGTATTTTTTCTTACGTCTGTTTACATTTGATGCGTGGATAACTTGCCTACTCGTCTCGTCTTTCTTGAGGATTAGCAGTTGATTTATATATTTTTTCCTTATCAAGTAGTGAGGTCTGAAACGCGTCTTTTCTGCATGTGTCTCTTTTTATAGGATTTTATTTATATATTTAATTTTTCCAGAGACGTCTTTCTTCTTTTTATCGTTGTATGAACTGATTTAGTGTCGCCACATGACCCAATCGTTACAAGCATTAAATTTATCTGTCAGTGAGAGGGAGGTTTCAAGACACTTATCCTCCAATTCTGGGTAATCTTTTGGACCTTTCTGTAGTGACTGGCACCTCAGTGGGCCTTTATCTTTTTTCCTTTCTTTTTGTTGCCTTAGACCAGTGCCCCTCTTATATAGAAAAATAGATTTATATGGATATATTCAGCAAAACTATTTCGTTTAAACCTCTCCCGTTCCTTGCTTTGTCACTCACGTCCTGTCTTCCTTTACTCCTCGTCTGCGCCTCTTGCCAGTAACGAGCTTATCTTCTTGTCTGCATCCCGCGAAAAAAAGCTGTTACGAACGTCTCATTTAAAGGTCATCTGGTGTTTGGTATGTGCGTCAGAGCGGAGCGTTGCTGGAGGGGAAGGAAGACAGCAACAGCCGTTCGTATCCCGGTGTCAGCTTTACATTCCCTTTGGGCATTCGAGGCACGTGTGTGTTAGACCGCCGCTGTGTGTTAGACCGCCGCCTCGCCCGCTGCACGAGGCCGCCACACACAAACACCCGCCTCTTGTAAGCCTCACGCCGCCTCCACGAACCACAACGACCTCACTTTTTTATGTAATTACTTTCCTCTCCATAAAGATTCCGGGCAATGTACTGCATGTGGTTACTGCGCCGCGCTGGAATGAATTGAAGCCAAGTTGACCTGTATTCTTTCCATTTTCTCCCGTTCTCTCCCGCCTTCCTTCCCTCGGTTCTCTTCATAAGGATATACGATATTTCTCCGCTCATTAGGCGCTGCAGGTGTTCAGCCGCGCGCCGGTATAGGTGTAGTGTGTCTCCCGGGCAGGTGACAGAGAATGGTGGTCTGGACGGGTGAAATAGACAGTTATTTTTTGGGGCAATGTAAGGGAAGGTGTGCTATATGACCGTAAAAATTATGTATGTTTAGTTTTATGGTTACTACTACTACTACTACTACTACTACTACTACTACTACTACTACTACTACTACTACTACTACTACTACTACTACTACTACTACTACTACTACTATAAAACATAATGAGCGGTATTAGAAGTAAAACTCTAATAAAATAGTAGCAGGTAATAAGATACGAGTAATAAGAATAGGTAGAAAAAAAAAAAGGACTAAGATGATAAGGATAGGTAGGAAAAAAAGGACTCCCAGGTAAATTAAGAAAGCAAGAGGAAAATGACGTGTTGCGCTCGTCCTTACCCCAGAATGGAAGAGAATTAAGGGGGGACCATTAAAGAGAACATTGCAGAATCAATTAACAAAACTTGGCTAGAGTTATGCTGATACTCCTCCCTTACAAAGCGCCCCAAGTTGCGGGAAGGAAGAACAATACACAGTGGGGGAATGCAGTCTGTTGCGGAGTTTCTGGAAAGACTTGCGTGGTGTTTTGTAACCTGGTGTACAAATGGAAGTCCTTAATAACGACTCACGACACGCCCTCCCTCTCCTCTCACCGCCTGCATCATTATTAAGAGTGATCAGTGTGTATTTCATGTCATTAGTACGGTGTTATAGCCAGAAGAGTGTTCATCTCTCTTTTCTTGTTCCTCCTACACCATCACCACCACATGCTCATACTAGTAATGGTTCCTCTCCTCTTCCCCCTTCCCTTCCCTTCCTCTCCCTCTAAGGACTCTCAGGTATGCGGAAATCATTAGAGTTCGCTCGTTTTCTGTCGTCTTTATCCAGGTGCGTCTCCTCGCGTCCCCACTCGCCACCACACACACCACATTCCATATTTTCCACGCCCAAACTTGTATCGTCGCTTTAAGTTCAGGTTTTATAAAATGTCGGGGAAAACTATGTACTTGTATCCGATGTGTTTTTTTTTTCGTTTTTTCTTTTTCCTTTTTTATTTTTTTAGCCATAAGCTTGTTTAAAGAAAGATGGTTATGGTGTGTGTTCTCTTTTTGGGTAAGTGCGGTAATGTCTTCCACGGCTGTTATGTTCTGCCTCGTTCTCCTTTTGGTTTACCGGGACCTTTATTTCATTAGTTATATTCAAGGTATGGTAGCATTAATTATAGTCAAGGTACCCTCGTACAAGTTATATTTAAAGTACCTCGTATTAGTTAGATCTAAGGTACATTCTGTTAATTATGTTAAGATATCCTCGTATTAGTTTTGTATAAGGTACCTTCGTATTAGTGATATTTAAGGTACCCTCGTATTCTCTTCTCGTACCTTTGACCTTGAGCGGCACAACGTGTACTGGGAGAAGAAAAGGTAGACATCAAAGGTATTTCCGTAATTAACTTGCATTCCAGTTCGTTGCTCCATC
>NC_087176.1:8545000-8567500 GCF_035594125.1 Scylla paramamosain
TCTCTCTCTCTCTCTCTCTCTCTCTCTCTCTCTCTCTCTCTCTCTCTCTCTCTCTCTCTCTCTCTCTCTCTCTCGTTTCGTCTTTAGCTTGCGTTTGTTTCGCTGACGTGCTGTCCATCCTAGTCTGAGCGCACGCCTTTGTGTGAGACTCTCCTTTCACCTTTCTGGATGCTGTGGGAGACTGTGGGAGGCGATGTGATGCTGCTGGA
Source organism: Scylla paramamosain (assembly GCF_035594125.1). NCBI lineage: Eukaryota > Metazoa > Arthropoda > Malacostraca > Decapoda > Portunidae > Scylla > Scylla paramamosain. The sequence continues at coordinate 8,545,210 of NC_087176.1, forward strand.
TGCTGTGGGAGGCGGTGTGAAGCTGCTGGATTCTGTGGGAGGCTGCTGGAGGCGGTGTGAGGCTGCTGGATGCTGTGTGAGGCTGCTGGATGCTGTGTGAAGCTGTGTGAGGCTTCTGGATGCTGTGGGAGGCTGTGGGAGGCGGCATGAGGCTGGTGGATGCTGTGGGAGGCTGTGGGAGGCGGTGTGAGTCTCCTGGATGCTGTGGGAGGCTGCGGTACAAGTATTCCACTAAAGGGAGAGGATCCAGCACTCTCCAGCACACTCCGCTGCCTCCTTAGTGTCCCTGGCTTTTTCCTGCACCCCAAAGACCTCATTTCGTGGTTAGTTCTTAGGCTCGTATACTTAAGCGCTTTGTTCCCTCACAATGACCCGCCTCAAGAGCCGCAGAGATGATTAGTCTGGTTCTCATGGGTGTTTACTTGCATGGATGGCGTGGAATGCTTGTTGAACTATTAGTGGAATTATGAAAGGACACTCTTGAAAGCCTCCAGTAACTTTCTTCCACCAGAGTCTGTTGGAAGTTGTGAAGACCCGACGCGGAAACATTGCAGACCGTTTTAAGATCTCCGGGTCTGCAGCCACACACCATCGTCAGGAGCTCCGTGCCTGGGAGAAAGAAGCAGCTTTTCGTGTCCCGTAGTGGTCCCGGGAGCGTGCAGGCTTATTGTGTTTATTTATTATCATGACCCCGACACAGCACCTCGGAGCGGGAGATAAGACGCCTGGCCTTTCCCTTTATTAGTCGTGTAATATGTAGTAGTGTCTGTCTTGCTGTGCTGCTGGCTTGACTCAGGGGGAAGGAGGCGCTGACTTAGCTCGGTTTTAGGACTCATTTTTTCTTCTTAACGTGGTGTCGTCAGTTACTTCAACTTGGCGACTGAAATGGAAAGGGGGGAAAAGAAGCGTACTCAAACCTTTTTCATTTGTTTCACTTTATTATTATTATTATTATTATTATTTTATTTTATTTATTTTTTGTTTACTGGTTCGTGATGTGATGTAAAGGCAAACACGCCCCGCCCCAAGCATGCCGAGTCCTTGCGTCTTCCTTGAGCCTCTCCAGGACGTCTTGAGGCGTGGCACAGCTTGTACAGCAGGGCTGCGCCTCGTCACCCCGGGCGCCACTCCTTTACCTAACCTAACCTAACTCCTCCCTGAGTGCGTGGCGGTGGTGGTGGTGGTGGCGGGTGTGGTGAGTCATTGGTGAGGAGGTGCCCGCCCCGTGGCCCTGAATTCCGCCTCCTGCAGTACCGTGATTAATAGCGTGTGTGCCTCTGTGCCTAAACTGTACACACGACTTGCCACAGCGCGCGGCGTGCACGTGGCAGCCTCTGGCACACTGGTCTCGATATCTGAGTTTGTATTATATCCGTGTTTGTAATATATATATATATATATATATATATATATATATATATATATATATATATATATATATATATATATATATATATACGAGGTGTGTCATTAAAGTTCCAGGACTGGTGTCCTAAAAGATGAATTTCAAACCCAAGCCACAAACCACCATATTTCCCCTTCAAAGTAATCCTTCTGGAGTATACAACTGCGCTCCCAACCCTCTACAGTCACTAATCTTTTTCTTACGTGCTTTTAAAATCATGTCCTCTGTTGCAGGTCGTTTAACAATGAGCGCTGAACAGCGAACAAACTTGAAGTTTTTGGTGCAGTTGGGGAAAACGCCGTCAGAAGCACTGGGTATGCTGCAAAAAGTGTACGGGGATGAGACAATGTCACGCTCACGTGTTTTTGAGTGGTGCAAGAGGTTCAAAGAGGGCCGGGAGGACGTGGAAGATGACCCCAGGAGTGGAAGACCCTCAACGAGCAGGAATGAGGCCAATGTTGAGCGTGTCAAGCAGATGGTGCGTGACGATCGTCGGTTGACTGTTCGAAAGATCGCAGATGAGCTTGGCATGAACCACAACAGCGTGTGGAAGATTATCACTGAAGATCTGGGCATGCGGAAAGTCTGTGCGAAGATGGTGCCGAGACTCCTGAACGATGACCAGAAGGGACGACGCATGCAGGTGTGTCAGGACATCCTCGAGCGTCTGGAAACTGAACCAGACTTGCTCAGGAGAGTCATCACCGGCGATGAGTCCTGGGTATTTGAGTACGACCCGGAGACCAAACGCCAGAGCCTTCAATGGAAGAGTCCGGCGTCGCCACGGCCGAAGAAAGCAAGGCAGTCCAGGTCCAGCTTCAAGGTCATGTTGATCGCTTTCTTCGATGTGAGGGGCATCGTCCACTGCGAGTTCTTGCCACAGGGCCAGACAGTCAACCAACATGTGTACAAAGAAGTACTGCGGCGTCTGCTTCGTGCAGTGCGCGAGAAGAGGCGGGAGTTGTGGCAGGGCAACTCGTGGCTGCTTCACCACGACAATGCGCCTGCTCACAATGCCCTGAGCATCAGAGAGTTCTTGGCCAAGAAGAACATCGCCGTGCTGGAGCAACCGCCCTACTCACCTGACCTCGCTCCGTGCGACTTCTTCCTCTTCCCCAAGCTCAAGGAGGTCATGAAGGGGACCCGTTTTGATGATGCGGACGACATCAAAAAGGCCGTGACGACGGAGCTGAGGAGCATCCCGCAAGAATCCTTCCAGCAGTGCATGCAAGCCTGGCAGAGAAGGATGGACAAGTGCATGCGGTGCCAGGGGGATTACTTCGAAGGAGATAACCTATAGTTTGTAGCCTGGATGTGAAATAAAACTTGTGTGGCACCAGTCCTGGAACTTTAATGACACACCTCGTATATATATATATATATATATATATATATATATATATATATATATATATATATATATATATATATATATATATATATATATATATATATTCTGGAATTAGAGGAATTTTGGTGACTGGAATGGGAATTACCAGCCACCATGCCCTTTAATTTTTGGGTGGAGGGCCACTCAGGCATCATATTTACGAGTGAGCGTCGAGGCCGCGGCTGAGGCACTGGCGGTAATGTGCAGCGGCGGCTGGCGGGGACGCGGCGCTGTGACGCAGGTGTCACGCGGTCCGCGCCACACCGCCTGTTAACATAACACTGTGTGTAGCTGTGTAGCGCACGTGTCTCCTCGCCGCCCCGCCGAGGCACACAGGCCGTGCTCGCCATCAGGATCAGTTCCTTGAGGCGGTGTTGGGGCCAAGCCTTCCCGCGTGTGTGCCTCTGTGAGCGGCTGACACCGCCGCCTCCCGGACGGTGATGGGCTCCGCGGATCAAAAAGCGGTGAAGTTAGTATTCATTGGATCGCCGGACACGGGGGTCGAGGGGGCGGGGGCGGGGACGGGGGACGGCGCCCAGCCTCGGGGCGGGAGTCGTCACACCTCCGCCAGCCGGCCCGTGATGTCTTTATTAATTGAAACAATCTCCTTTACGCCGCTGCCAGCCACACTGAACCTCTGGAAATGACATTAATGTTTCCGTGAACCCAAACGGCAATGGCTGTGTGTACAGGAGGGAGCGCTGCCTTACTCAGCGCATGACAAGAAGGTAAACAATGTGATGTCTTCATTCCTTCATCACCTTAAAGGGGAACTATTGAACCGATCGATTCCCTCTCATTTCCCTCCTTACTTCACCTTGAACATCTCGCGGCGAGGAATGTTACGGAGACACAATACCTAAACTGATCGTTGAGTTTGTCTTTATCGGATATTCTTTACGTAACGGCGACACGAGGCCCACTTCCTTGTATCCTTTTATCGCGCCGCTGCCTCAAGGAAAGGACACCCTTGGTATCAGGAAACCAACAAGAACTAAACTGAGGATGTTTTTTTATCATCCTTTCTTTTCGCCCGCATGGAATGACTGGGAGCTTCCTGTAGTTACTTCATGATAAGAACACGATTAATAGCAGCGGTTGTTCTGCTGCGACAATTGTACCTTCACTATCATTGAGGAAAAGAAAGACGGTAACTTATTTACTTATCGTCTAAACAAACTACACGCAGTCGGGAAACCCAGTTGTAATCTTACCTTCGTTGAGGGAAAGAAAAATAGCAGATTACCTCTTTTCCTCAGCTTTGAAAAATACAGGAGTTTATGGAAAGCCGCAAAGGCCGGGATGTGTCCAGGAACCCGTAACGCCTTGATGAAAATGACACCAGCGCCGCCTTGCCTCTCCGTGCGTCCCATTGCAGCGGGTCGCCAGGTGTTCCCTGCTGATATTGTCGTGTATGTGTGGGAGAACTGAGGAGGACCGTCGCGTTGTTCCAAGGACTCGCAATTATTCCTTTTGATTATTCCTTCCTTGAGTGGTCCCTGAATGGCGTGTCTCCCTCGCTGTTTTACTGTCAGCCGCTCACACACTTGTCCTAACATTCCGAGGCGGTGCAGTTTGTTGGCAGTGAGTGCCTTGGTATCTGTTTTTCTTATGCACAAGGGAGAAAGAAAATACCTTCAGAAAAAAGTTCGTTAATTGTCTCTCCTGTAAGAAAAAGAAGGAATACTAGAGAACAGCCAATTACAGCTAATAGCACTGTTATCTTGAATTGTCGCCATTTAATACGTATGCTGTTAATTGCCACCCACGTGCAGATGTTGGTTAATCATACGTATAGCAAACGGTGGAGTTAAATAGACAGTACACTGGCTGTGGTGTGTGGCAGGAGAGACCACCATCATGAAGGTTCATATCGTAGGTGGAAGATCGAGATGTGCCGCTCCTCCTTCACATGATCAGCTCTCCATCACCACCTCATCTTGTGCACTTGGAGGACTGAGGAGCGATTCAGAGATGAGGAGAGACTCGCGTGACGTTTCTTGATCAGAGGTACATCCCCGAGTCTTCCCGCCGGCCATGGAGGGGTGTGCGAGTAAACTAACGGTCCACCTCACTGCCGCTGCCATCCTTATTCTGAATGCATTACTCTCGCTCCCCGTGGCTGGTGGGGACACGCCGCCTCTTGCACCTCAGGAGATAGACACAGACTTGGTGATCAAAGGGCAGACGAACGCTGTGTTGAGGCATTAGACACTCTGGAATGTCTTGTAAGTGACTAAGATTAAACTGCGATGCATAATTTATTCCAGTATCATCACCTGAGCCTTTGTTAATATTTCTCTTTGGTTATTCTGTATTCCGTGACGGTAAATCTGGTGCGGAAATATAAGAGGAGGCGGTCATGTTTTTCCTTAGGTGGTGTACCGTCGACTTTGTGAATTTCTAACTGCGTGCCAAGTTACCTCACTAATATGCTTTTATATAAGATAAATACGTAGTTTAGCATCACCTTTTACTAAGAATAAATACTGAGAGAGAGAAACTGACCGCTGTTCCAAGAGAGAGAGAGAGAGAGAGAGAGAGAGAGAGGAGAGAGAGAGAGAGAGAATTTCATGTCTCTCCTTGACCCAAACGTGCCCTTTCGCTTCTGTTTAGACTTCCCCGTTTTCTTCGAGTGGGTGAAGAGGGAAGCCCTCTCTCGTGCCGGTGCTTGAGTGGGTTAAGACTCACAGAGGAGGGGCTGACTGCAGGCCTGAGTGCAGATGGGAGGAGTAGGCGGCTTTGTAAAGATGTGTATGTTCTTGTCTTTTTTTTTTTTTTTTTTTTTGCATATGAATGAGAACGTAAGGATTATTTTGTATATTTTGACCTAGTTAGTATGTGCTTTTATTTGGGATCCTTTGTTTTTGTGTGGTAAATTCAATGGTTTAATGAGTGTGTGTGTGTGTGTGTGTGTGTGTGTGTGTGTGTGTGTGTGTGTGTGTGTGTGTGTGTGTAAGTAGGAAACTAGGCCGGTGGGTGAGTGAATTCCTCCGGTGATTTTAAAGAAAGACAAGTTTCAGTAACGTATTTAGCAGAGAAGTGAAAAATGAGATGCCTTCGTAACGTGCCTCGTGCAGCAGCTCATGTCATGAAGCGAATTCCTGCAGCTTTTCCCGCGCCTACATAATTGTAATGAGGGACGCGGCGGCCACCATGAAAAGAATTAAGTTTAGTGCTTCAGGAATTACCTCAGGAGACGTCAGCTGATTAGAATTAATTTTGAGCCAGACGTGTTCTTGATGAAGGGAAAAAAAATACCTTTCCTTTTTCCCCTTGTGCAGAGAAGAGAAGATTTAGGAGAAGATACGCGTGGAAATTTTCACAGTAACGCTTCTCCTTTCCGGCCCAATATTTGCAGTGACGTGGAAGTTTGAAAATATTAGTCTGAACTGTTTTATTGCAGGCAGTTATGTGCAGACTTGATGTTGCCATAGAGGTTTTTTTGTGTGTGTGTGTGTGTGTGTGTGTGTGTGTGTGTGTGTGTGTGTGTGTGTGTGTGTGTGTGTGTGTGTGTGTGTGTGTGTGTGTGTGTGTGTTTACTGCATCCTCTCTGAGCTGTGTAGTCATTTATCATTCCTCTAGTTTACTGTCATGTACGTTATGTGTGCCCTCGCTATGCTGTGCCTGTGTGCCGTCCTCTGTGTGTATATGTGTGTACGTGTGTGTGTCCAGTACCTGCCGTTGTGTGCTGTCATTTCTCATGCCGTGTACTGTCTCTCGCTACAATTCCCTGATTTTGCGCTGATGTGTAGCGTAACTCACTCCGTCTCAGTAACTCATTCCCTGCCTCATATCTCTTGCTTGCCTTAATAAATTTTTCACCTTTTTTCATGTAAATGCTGTCACTGGTATCTTCACTTTCTCTACAAAACCCTTATATATTTTTTTCGTCCTTTTTTATGTACTGAATCCCTATTAGCAGTTTCGAGGCTCCAGTTTTCCTACAAAATTTAAACTTTTTCTCCTTTTACTTATTTGTTGACACCAATCCGCTTCGACCTTCCAATATTTTTTGTTTACCATTAATCGCATAATTCTTCTACCTTTTCTTCACAGTCCTATAACCCATCTTTAACCTCTTAACATCATTAACTCCACTTCGAAATAACAGCACACTCATCTGTCACCTTAGCAATAATCCGGTAATCAACTATAAACACCCAGTAACTTATACCGCGCCCCCCCCCCCCCAAAAAAAAAAAAAAAAAAAAAAAAAAACGCAGAACATCATAAACTGCATCGAAATACACAATAAACTCATCCATCACTTAAATAATAATACAGTAATCAACTTCAGACACCCATCATCTCTTATATCTCCTCAAACCACACGAACACACGAACAACCTCAAAGCTAAATTACAGAAGACGTAACCCAAGAATCCTGTACACTTGGCTGAGTCCCCGGTAACCTTGTGGGGGAGGCGGTATGTGATTAACGTTTTCTTCTTCTTAATCTGCTCATCTGCCTCACCTGGCGGGCGCCGCGTGACAGCCGAGGAGGAGAAAGATTGTCCCTGAGTGTACCTCCTTAATCTAAGTGAAGGATAGACGTAATCTTCCTCCTCCTTCACCTCCTGCTGCTCTTTCATCTTGCTCCTTCTCTTTATGCTGCTCCTAGCCCTCCTCCCCTCCTGCTCTTCCTACCGTCTTCTCCCTCCCCAGTCCCTCGCTTCCTCCTCCTCCTCCTCCTCCATTCTTTCTTGTTGCTCTTGCCTAATTCTTTTGTCTTTTATTTATTTTTTATATACATCTTGTTTATTTATTTATTTATTTTTATACATCTTCCTGCCTATCACTTTTCACATCTCGTATTTATAATTTCATAATATTACGACATTTCTAAATCGCATTATCTGACCGCTGCAAACCGCCACCACCACCGCCATCACCACCACCACCACCACCACTCCAGGGTTAATCACCATTACCGCATTTGCACACATTAATATCCGCTAAATTATTAATCTGTCCAGCGTACAAAGAGTGAAGGAAGGAGACGCAAAAATAGGCTTGCTTCCCCAATTAGCGGCTTACTGTTACGTGTTGAGTGTGCGGCCCGGAGGCTTCGTGAGGCAGAGAGAGAGAGAGAGAGAGAGAGAGAGAGAGAGAGAGAGAGAGAGAGAGAAAGAGAGAGAAAGAGAGAAAGAGAGAGAGAGAGAGAGAGAGAGAGAGAGAGAGAGAGAGAGAGAGAGAGAGAGAGAGAGAGAGAGAGAGAGAGAGAGAGAGAGAGAGAGAGAGAGGCATACCAACAGAATTTGCTCCGCTTTACGACTCATTCTCCCTTGGATTTCCGGTAAATATTTTTCTATGAATCAAAAACGCAACGTGTAAAGATTTTTCGTTCCATAAATTCCAGTTTTGCTTCTTTTCAATGGGCGATAGATGAGCTCTTGTTCCCGCCGCGCCCCACAGAGGTCACTGAAAACTTACCCAATTCAATTTACTGCTTAGATTGCAAAGGATTTTTTTTTTCCATATATTTATTCATCTGTTCGTTTTGGCTGTTATTGGGTAAAATGATGAGTTTATCTGTTAATCTTCAGTCTTTGCCCCTTGGAATTTACGTCCGTTCACGGGTTTTTGTGTTTTGTTTATTTAATTTTTCGTTTAATGTTTTAGTTTGGTGAATGCAGAATATGAAAGGTTGTGTTTGGTAAACCTATTGGTGTGTGTGTGTGTGTGTGTGTGTGTGTGTGTGTGTGTGTGTGTGTGTGTGTGTGTGTGTGTGTGTCGCGCAATAACATGCATGGTACCTATTCATGGCAGCGTAAAATCTTCGTTTCACGTATAAATTCTCCGATGTGTTTGCATGAGGGAGAAAGAAGCGTGCGATGTCACCTAGTCACACACACACACACACACACACACACACACACACACACACACACACACACACACACACACACACACACACACACACACACACATTCTGGCTAAGCTATCACACACGTCTCATTTTTTTTCCGGTGTTTTTTCGCTGGAATTTTTTTTTTTTTTTTTTTTGTGGCGCTGCTCTTGCTTGACACCTGTGACTGCTCATGTGTTTGCCTTGTTTATTCCTCCCACGTGCTTTAAAATTGTAGTCACGTTGCTTTGAATTCGAGCGATCTTTGTAGTGAGTGTGCGTACGTATGTGTACCTTTCACACACACACACACACACACACACACACACACGAAAACAAACCGTAAAAGAAAAAAAATGACACAAACCCTTTCTCTCGTCCGCTCTCCCACTCCCCCCCTCTCTCTCTCTCTCCCTCTCTCACTCCTGACTCACACAATACACACAAACTCACAAAGAACACAGCAAACTTATGTCATGTCCTCGTCGTAAGCTGCACCGGATTCCTTTGACCTCTCGAGCCACAGACGCTCTCTTAGGAAAGCTTTTGATTAAGGATTACGACAAGAGCTCATTCCGTGCCTCACAAATTTTCACTAAGTTCTTCATAGGTTAGCGGTGTTTTAAAGGGGCAGCTTCCGTCCTCCCTCGCTTTTGTTTCACTAACTTGCCTTTTGTCTGGTAGAAGCGCACTGCCTTGTAATTTGTCAGTGTGTTTTGGTAAGCCGTATTTTTCCTTTTGTCTTTTTTTTTTTGGATGAGACGTTCAGATCTGTATACGAGTAGTGGGTGAACTTGCTGCTTATTCCTGTCTGTTATTTACTCACTGTATTCATAACGTAATTAACATTAGGTCATGAGAATGTAAGGGAGATTGCAAAGGACAGTTGGTTTACATGTGGTTATCTTTGTTCATAGGTCGAACTGAGGTGTAGTTATGGCCGGAATTTGCGTCTTATTCCTGCCTGTCACCTCAGTTTACTCATAATTCAAATAAGGACAAGAAAATAAGAGAATCTGCAAAGACCCATTAGACTCACAGTGTTTCCTATTCATAGCCCGTATATTTGAGGTGTACTTGCGCCCAGAAAGGATCGATCAGTCAGTCAGCTGGTGAGGAATTGTACATGCGTGAAGGCCACATCGCTCTGCCCTGAGAAGAAACGTTCATCCCCAGAAAATGAAGTATGGTCGTAACTTCTGATACCGTTGATCACTTGCCTCAACCGAAATGAATCGCCAGATATCCGAGTGTATCCGAATGCTTCCCTTCTCTCGTCCCTGCACCGATGACGCAACACACCGAGCGGTACTTTGCTGCCCGGGAACGCCGCAGCTATTTCATAATGAGTGAGGCTGTTGCTGGTATTCATTCCCCCGCCAAAATGCCTCCATCAGACCCATCCGCCCGTCATGCATTATATCCCGCGCTAATGTACAAATGTGGACACCAGGGACACAATATCTGAGGGGCAGTTTGACACGAGTACCGCGGGACGCATTAATGATCGATGTAATGTATTGGGCAGCGCGTGACAAGGGAGGCGGCTCATTCATCCATGACATCCTTTGGTGGGCGATGATCACATTAGCGAGTGGCGGCGCTGCAGGACGGTCCACACCACACGCCGCGTTTCAATTTTACCTGCAATCTCTGCCTGTGAATGTAGGTGTGCGGGAACCGGGGACCTTTGGCTGTGTTTTGCGATGTGTGTGTAGAGGGAAGGAAAGAGAGGCAGACAGACGACTATAGATAGATTTACATACACATACATACACTGATAGATAAAAAGAAAAAATAACATTAGGATACATTAAATCATTGCAGAATCTCAATTTAAACCATCTCTCACTATGGAATTTCACACACGCGCCACAAACCTCGTGCCACCAACCTCATCCATGGAATTTCACAGACGCGCGCCACCAACCTCATCCAGCCACACAACATTTCATCACTATTCCACTCAGTATCATTTTCCCGCCAAGTCTCCTCTTCTCATCACCACGAGTCATTCACTACCGGCGGAAAGTAAGAAGCCAGGTGTAGTGAGGTCTTCACGGCCCCGCTCGGCAGCCTCACGCGTGCACCAACACCCTCTGAGCCTCGCATGCCTTACACGGTTCTTCAGTAGGATTATATGCGCCAGAATACTGAGAGAACGTACAAGTCTTTCTGTGTGTATTTATTAGTTTACTGTTGCTGTAATAAGTTCACGTGTAAAGATGTTAATTTTTACTTGCTTCTCGGGAATTAGACGCTCAAGTTGATCAGTTTGGTTGGTTCTGTTTGGGGTGTAGGGATCATCACAGCGGATCAGTCTTCACCCCGCTTGGTCCTCCCCGCCTTCATCAGTCACACCCATCACAAGCACGTCTTTCATTACAGCCATAAATCTTCTCTCAGCTCTTCCTCTCTTCCTCTCTCTCCTGCCGGGTATCCACATCCAGCATCCCACGCTCCTCGTCTCTCTTCACATGACCAAACTGTATCAGGCTCGCTTCTCTACCTTTGTCCTTGAATTCCTGATGTATTCGTTATGATGGAATGTTGGAATGGTTTAGTACTTGTATGTGAAATGTTTTATTCTGTCGTGACCGAGATGCTGCAGTGTTATTGACGTTTGTTGTTGGGTATACTGGAATAACGATGCTCCTTTTTGTCGTTTTTTTTTCTTTTGTTTTTATTCTTATTTCACTTTTCTGCTTTTCTTGTTCCGTCTTTATTTAATGAAAGGTTACCACACTTCTAATTTTTTTTTTTTCATGTAATCTATTGGTGGCCAGGTAAGAATGTGTTAAGGACATTGATAATTTCACTTCAATATTACGCAGAAAATATTGACTGCAGCCGTGAAATATGTCATTCTAATACTAATTTTGCTCACATGAAATTAGGGAATCAAAGAATGCGAATTAACTAGTATAAAACTCGAAAAAATATAAATGGAAATGATTTTGAGAGAGAGAGAGAGAGAGAGAGAGAGAGAGAGAGAGAGAGAGAGAGAGAGAGAGAGAGAGAGAGAGAGAGAGAGAGAGAGAGAGTCACCTAACAAGCCACTCTACTCTCGTCATGAATAATTAACAACAGCGGAGATCACGATACGGAAATTAATGACTAATGTATACAAATTGCTGGTGATTCAGGCCTCCATTGCGCGCTGACTCACCTGGGGCGTGGATGCTGACGCTCTGAGGTCGCGCTGTCATCTGAATCACGGTAATTAGAACACAGGGAATGATTCTGGTTGGCTAGTTAGTCTTATGAGGTCAAATGTTTCTCAGGCAAGGTGTCATTGGAATAGTCTTAAATAAGGTGTCAGATCATTGTGACAGTCTCAAGGAAGGTGTTAGATCATTGAAATAGTCTGAGATAAGTGTTGAATCACTGGAACACTGTCAGCTAGCGGGAGAGTAGTCAGTGATTATTAGTAGACTTAGTTTTCAATAAAAATCACTTATGGTAAAAATATTCAGCTATCAGGAATAGACTCCACTCCCAGTAAGGCAAGTTATCAGCAAGACTCAGTTCTCAGGGACAGTTACAGTAAGACTCAACAGTAAGCCAGAGTCACCTAGTGGGATGGATTTGAGAACCAGGAATAGGTTTAGTTGTCAATCACAAGACTCCTCCGTTGTCAGGATGTTGGCGCAGAGGTTAGGGAGATGTAATGAAGGACCAAACAGGTGCAGGGACAAGGGTGATAGTGGATACAGGTACATAGGTGTGATACAAAACTGCCACGTGTAGATGTATTGGATTCTTGAAGCTTTACTTAGAGAAACTACTGGGTTTGATGGACAGAAATATTGAGGTTATATAATAATAATAATGGTGACCGTATCTTCTTTCATTGCTTTTTTTTTTTTTATTTATTTATTTTATTTTTTTCAAGGGGATAAGTGCGGCATTGGTCGGCCACGAAAGAGGAACATAATTCATATTTCCAAAATCGCGCTGCTCTTAATGCTTACAAATTGCCGGTAATTCGTCACTGTCACCGTTTTAATTGAAGCATCGTATATATGTTTTACCCATATGTCTAAGTGAGAGATGGCGCGTGAAACCGAGAACCACACACACACACACACACACACACACACGTCACATTTCCTAAAGGTAGTTAATTCATGGATATTTCGAAACCACCCTTACCCCTGTAAAAAAAAAAAAAAAAAAGAAAAAAAAAAAGCTGTTTCTTTCCCATTTAATTAATCTCTTGTGTTCCTCATTGAGTTTGAACCCAAATGAGGACGCGGCCCCTACGAGGAGGACCGCTTTTTCCTTTACTTGCAGGTTAGAGAGAGAGAGAGAGAGAGAGAGAGGAGAGAGAGAGAGAGAGAGAGAGAGAGAGAGAGAGAGAGAGAGAGAGAGAGAGAGAGAGAGAGAGAGAGAGAGAAAACAGACATAAAGTTAGATATAAAGAGCAACAGAGCAAAAGGGAGAAATATTCATGAGTATCGGGACAAATAGAGGGACAAATAAAAAAAAAACAAGATAGACACACCAACAGAGGGACAGGCAAGCAGGCAAATAGACAGACAGACAGACAGACAGGCAGGCAAATATGGACACAGACAGACAGGCAGACAAACAGAGACACAGAGAGAGACAGACAGACACAAATAGACAGACAAACTGGCAGACAAGTAGACAGAGACAGACAGACAAGCAGATAAAATGGACAAACACAGACAGACAGGCAGGCAAAAAAAATAGAGGTAGATAAACAAATAGACAGACAGATAGACAGACAGACAGATAGACAGACAGACAGACAGACAGACAGACAGGCACATAAAGAGGAAGAACGGTATATAAACTAATGAACGTGAAAACAAACAGACATACAGATTAAAATAAACATGACAAATTAACATAGAGATTATATATATTACATGTGAATACAAATATATGCATGTATACACAGACAGACAGACAACGGTTATACTGCTACACCACCTTCTATAAATAAGATAGTCACTCGTATATATTAAGTAACGTATATTTTTTTTTTAATTCCATTTTTTTTTTCTTTATTTTTTTTCTTTGCTTTTTCTAGTCTCTTTAGATGAAAATTATATAACAACTTGTAAGACATCTCTCATTCCCACCCCGCCACGGCCTTACCTCTCTGCTCGCCTCTGAGGAAAGAGTCTGACGAAAAAAGCAGAGAGAGAGTTAAGAATCTTAGTCTCTCTCCCGAGTGACCTTGAAAACTCTTGTAACGTACTGTCTAGGCCTCGCGCTAATTAAGATGAAGCTCTCCCGTGTGAACGTTAATGAATTGACGAAGCTCCTGGAGTTAGTTAAGAGTGGTGAGTCATCTTATTGCTGTTTTATATTAATGGTTTGTGTACTTTCATTTATTTATTTACTTATATTTTTTTTTATTTATCTAGTTATTTTTATTTTTACTTGTATTGGCCCAGAATGCGTGTTGTGTATATACTGTGTTTTATATAGGCAATGCTTGGTGAGTCATCCTATTGTCGTTTTATATTAATGGTTTGTGTACTTTTATTCATTTATTTACTTATATTTTTTTTTATTTATCTAGTTATTTTTATTTTTACTTGTATTGGCCCAGAATGCGTGTTGTGTATATACTGTGTTTTATATAGGCAATGCTTGGTGAGTCATCTTATTGCCGTTTTATATTAATGGTTTGTGTACTTTTATTCATTTATTTACTTATATTTTTTTATTTATCTAGTTATTTTTATTTTTACTTGTATTGGCCCAGAATGCGTGTTGTGTATATACTGTGTTTTATATAGGCAATGCTTGGTGAGTCATCCTATTGTCGTTTTATATTAATGGTTTGTGTACTTTTATTCATTTATTTACTTATATTTTTTTTTATTTATCTAGTTATTTTTATTTTTACTTGTATTGGCCCAGAATGCGTGTTGTGTATATACTGTGTTTTATATAGGCAATGCTTGGTGAGTCATCTTATTGCCGTTTTATATTAATGGTTTGTGTACTTTTATTCATTTATTTACTTATATTTTTTTATTTATCTAGTTATTTTTATTTTTACTTGTATTGGCCCAGAATGCGTGTTGTGTGTATAGCATGCTTTATATAGGCAATGTTAAGTGTTGTGTCAGTTTACATGATTCACCGGTGTATTTATAGTCAGTGAATAACAAATGCGTGTAAATTCAATACTGTCACTTCTCTCTGTGTCTGTATCGTATTATTAGTTACTCTTCCTTTATAATGAAAACCAAATTTCCGTCAGGACTTGATGAGACTTACGGACAGACAACGAGTAATTAAGATATTCTGTTATTCTTCTCTTTCTTTTTTGTTTTATTAGATATGTCGTTAAGTAATTAAGATATTCTGTTTTTCTTTTTCTTTTTTGTTTCTTTTACTATATATGTCAAAGCCTTACATCCATTAATACGTGAAGAAAATGCAGGTGTGAAGAATTGCCAGTCATTAATAACGTAAAATGACAATATACAGTTATGATATACAAATGTTTCCCACCCCTTTTTTTAATCCATGTTTGCTGATTGGGGAACTGTTTGGGATTATATCAGTTTCATCATTTTTACTTTGATGTCCCTTTGTGAATTTTCATGATGAAAATACTACTGCTGCTGCTGCTACTGGTGGTGGTGGTGGTGGTGGTGATGCTGCTGCTGCTGCTGCTGCTGCTGCTGCTACTGCTGCTACTGCTGCTACTGCTACTGCTACTGCTACTACTACTACTACTACTACTACTACTACTACTACTACTACTACTACTACTACTACTACTACTACTACTACTACTACTATTTTTTTTATGAAGAGGGATTCTGGCCAATGAGTAGGCAAAGAAAAAAATCCATTGAAGACGCGTCCCAAAAGAGAGCCGTCCAAAGAGAATACCCAAAATTAGAAGTGTCCTTAAACAATAACAACTATATAGCAATAATAGGTAATAGTATTAGTAGTAGTAGTAGTAGTAATAGTGTTGATAATAATAATAATAATAATAATAATAATGATAATAATAATAATAATAATAATAATAATAATAATAATAATAATAATAATAATAATAAGAGCAATAATACTAATTAAGGTAAGAAGCATCACCTGTGTGAGCAGCGAGACACGTTTGCGACTCGGACGTTTTTCAGCTTGGTGTTTCCTTGCGTGTCTCGTGTCAATATTTAGTACCGACACAGTCACACACACAGCTCGCCGTCAAGTAAATGTGTTTTGAAACCTTTGTAAGATAAATGGTCGGGCGTGTTCACATTCGAATGCTCCCCAACAAAATGCGTATTTGCGTTCTCTCCAGCATCACATGAATATTTGATTTCCCCGGCATTATATTGCAGTGGTGAGGGTTTAGTATTTAGTTATGCATTGCACATCGCGGAGGACCTTACTGCTCGTCGCCCGGCTTATGATCACGTAGGATGTTCCGATTATTGAAAGCGTTTCTGTTGTTTTGTGAAGAATTGCTAATGTTTGTTTTCGCTCTCGGTGTTGGAAAAGTGTCAGTTTCGTACGTGCATTTGAAACTTGCAGTAATTTTTTTGAGACTTTTTATAAGAATTTGGAATTGTGTGTGTGTGTGTGTGTGTGTGTGTGTGTGTGTGTGTGTGTGTGTGTGTGTGTGTGTGTGTGTGTGTGAGGCGTCAACATTGAAACGTAAGACAAAATAACACACACACACACACACACACACACACACACACACAAAGAACTTGATTAAATAAGCTCACATATGGATAGGTTACACAAATAGCTACATGTATATATGGATAAATAGATAGATAGACTCATTGGTGTATCATCCATTGGCCACATCAAAATAGTTACCGAACTCCGGTGTTAAATGCAAATTAATGCACATTAATTTAACGAGACCAGAGCATAAAGGCGACAATATGGTCCGCTAAATGCACCAAAAAAAGGGAATATTTTGCAAGAGAACACCGGTGGGTAATTATAGGGATCAAACATTTAGCAGTTCACACCTCACTACGATAGAATGTCACCCGTTTTTCATCCGGAATCAGAGGTATATAGTGCTGGATTGTATAAAACCACATAAAACTACATTACACGGCACGGTTCATCGGGTATATTAAGCTGTAGTGTACGGTAATGTTTGTGGGAGGTGGAAATAACACGGAATTGAAATGTTTAGATGTTGCCTTTTTTATGGTTTCATTACATGTTCTACTTTTCCTGGTTACGTCTCATTTTCTTTCATTACGCCCTAAGCACCTCTTCCTCCGTTTTCTTTGAGGTGATTATCTTCTCTATTAATCTTTTCATTTTGGATGGACGGATGTGAGTATTAGAAGAGTAATTTGTAGAACGCGAGTCTCCCTATTGAATTTCATTGACTCTAATAGAAGTAGCCATGGACATAATGATCATATAAGGCTGGGAAGTCTCGCATTCGGCTGCCATATCGAACTTCATCAATGATAATGATCTTAGACAAGGATAGCATGAGCAAGAGGACATTTTTTGGATTCAGCCAATCAATTCATGTTCTCTCGAGGTGTATGAGGCATGTCAAATATTTCATTCCATTTATATTCAAGCGCTTGGTATTTTATTCAAGAAGTGGTGCAATGCCAACATTTTTTCAGTGTGTATTTGTAGTGAAACTTTGATTATTGCCTGCACGCGTCTGTTACATTCATTGAGTTATGAGGGAGAGGCGGAACCCACGACGTTTCTATTCTCTTTGTCATGTGTTTGTGAATGGCTGTTTGTTGTAGATGACAGCATTTGAGGGTGCGAAATAATCCCATCATTCATGCTAGTACACTGTTATTTCTCTCCCCCAAACTGTGTCGCCTAGAACAAATACAGCCATTGACACAAGCACAAGAGAAAGAGAAAAGAAAGGTCACGGACTCTACCTCTCCCTTAGTCCATTAATTACTAGAGACGTGCATACAATATTTAAAACTATACATGCAAGTACACGCCAAAAGAATTCTTGCATTGCTGCATTTCGAGTAAAATAGCAAGTGGATGAAAAGAAATATGAGGTTAATTTACTCCTTGGCTTCATAATATGACTTGTATTAGACATGCCGTACATCTTAGTAAGGAAGAATAACAAGAAGGTTCGTATCTTGAAAGCCACTCTTGTCCCAGCGCGCCGCTACGGTATTCTTTATGCTGTAACGATGCACTTCCTTCCTGGCGGGGGACTCCACTCTCAGGTAATAATTTCCAAGCACACTCACAATGGTTAAGTCGCACGTGAGAGTTACAAGGGAGTGTTTTCTGCGCCACGAATTAACAGGGTGCGTGTCGCCATGTACGAGTTGTGTGAAGCTGCAGTTGTGTTTTTCATATGTCTCTCTTTCATCGTCAACCTTTGTGTCTTTGAATGTCTTATCCCCTTTACTGGCGAATTTACGTTACTATTCCATTAAACTTCAGACTTTTACGTCACTTGTAAGCGTGGTTTGGTTGTACGGTGTATCAGTTGTGTCCTTTTTTTTCAGTTTTTCATTTATATTAACTTGTGTTTCTGTGATGTATCTGTTTGTTCTGGTGTGTTTAAGTTATGACTTGCTTAAACTGAAGAGGTTACTTGTGTTTCTGTGATGTATCTTTTTGTCTGGTGTGTTTAAGTTATGACTTGGTTAAACTGCAGAAGTTACCTTATAAGCGTCGTGGTAGTGTAGTTTCAACTGTGTCCTTTCTTTCCTGTTTATTATATTAACTCGTGTCTTTTTTCCGAATATTGCATCCCTTTGACTGGTGAGTTTAATAAGCTGTGATTCGATTTAATAAGCTATGATTCGATTAAACTGAAGCGGCAGTACTTTCTTTGCTGTTGATAAGAGTGGTTATATAGTTTGACGCTGCAGTTGTGCCTTTCTTGTGTCTCCATGAACACTGCGTCCCTTTCAAAATATTTTTGCTTGGGAGTTCAAGTTTCGCTTTGATTAAACTTGAAAGAAAAACATTCTAATCGCGAAGATAAATTCATGAGTGTCCGTGTCACTTCTTTCTCTCGCCACCCCTCGGATCATATTCACGCATTCCGCTTCTTTGGGTTTTTGTCGCGATATCAAACAAACACGCAGCGGACAGTGGCAGGAAGGCGTCTGGGCTGCAGCTGACCACCGGATGGAGGCGGCACGTGTCACCAGCTTGACGGACACTCCCCAAAATTACTTTTCGCTCTAGCCTTTGCAGTCCAATCTGGCTGGCGATCGAACTCGTGGTTTGGGTGAGAGACTGACACCAGAGCCGAGTCCCTGTCCGGCCTGGCGTGATTGGTGGCAAAAAGTAAATTATAAAAGGTACTTTAGATAGAGGCAAGGTATGAAGGAGTAGTTCAGGCAAAGATAATATGCAAAAATTATACTTGATGTGGAAAATACAGGTGAAAGATTTTTTTTTCGTGGAGTAGAGAGAGAGAGAGAGAGAGAGAGAGAGAGAGAGAGAGAGAGAGAGAGAGAGAGAGAGGGAGAGGGAGGGAGGGCATCAGCAATAATACTTGTGACGGAGGGGAAACAAAAAAACAAACGAAAAAGAAAATAAAAAATAAAGGCCAGAAAGAAAAGGGTAGTACCTCGGACCCAGAAAGCACTCGAAAAATACTTGGAGCAGAGGGAATATTTTTATGGGTTTTCCGGAAGGTGAAGTGACTGTTTTTGTGTGTCCAGGATGTGGAGTGAGCTACAGAAACGCGGCCTCGTCTCTTTCTTTTCAAACCTGATGCACTGCCTTCAGAATTGTTGTACGGAAACTTTTTGAATTGCAGTAGTCTTTAAAAGCAAAAATCTGAGGATGATATGGACTCTAGTTTGTTTCGAAATAGAATTGTGTTTGTTCTTAAGTAAAAACTCGTTGTAAATGTTGTGAAGAATTCTGAGTGTCTCTTTTTCCACGTCTTGAATCTGTAGCATCGGTATACTCTACTCCTTGAAGCTTAAGTGGTCAGTTTGTTGACATACCTATAATCTTGAATGGTCGATGTCGCATTTAGGAAGCGGTATCCTCAGCACACTCAGCATAGTCAGCACTCAGCACTCACCGCAAAGCACACAGCCAGTAGCCAAAATTGTGATAAAAGATTAAAGTTTAGCTTGTGCTGTAAAATTCGGTGCCTCACAAGTGTGTCGGATTTACATCAAACCCGCCGCTCTGAAAACACGCTGATTTGTCATCGTGCAATAAAATATTCTTTACAAGTAAAATCACCATCAATTCAATGCAGACCTGCCAGCTTTCCCTTGACAGTAAGCGGCCATTAAGTGCAAGCTGCGTATTTATGCTGAATGTTTGATAAGAGAAGATCCGCCTTGGAAAACTGTTGAATCCAATCCTGGAGCTGCTTGACCTGACCTCTTTTATTATTTTCCTTATAGCGAAGCAGGTTTCAAAATACGTTGATAAGATTCCGGGGAACAAAATTATGCTTATAATTTTGTATTTTCTCTCACGTATATCAGAACTTTTTCTTCAAAATAGGATTAGGAAATTGTTTAGTAAACTTTTATTTTTCAGCTCTTCCATTTTTGTTTTATTTGATGGGTTTGCTTTTTTCTTTGGTGCATTTCCATAGATTTATTTTCGTATAAATTCAGAAAAATCTTCCTTGGAAATCTAACCTCCACTTGTTTTATTCTTCATCATTCATTTATTATTATTTCATGTTCTATTTATTCACCTTCGCGAGGGATCTTTCTTGCACGCGTGATGAAGCGGAACTGCAAACACTGGAACACTGACCTGCACTGGACGAGGGAGTGGCAGCATTGTTGGTCACGTTATTTGTTTGCCATGACATTAATCTGAGCCATCCATCACCGCTGACGCTGATCCCCTTAAGGCCCCTCAAGACCCTCTCGCCGGTGACGCCCCGTGCATAATGGACCCCGCAAACGACAAGGTCCGCGATGCATGTTTATTTGGGGGAACAGGAAATGTTATTCTATCCGCTTCTTGAATAAAAAAATATATATGTCCAGCCAGCGATTCGATATCATAATTTTCTTTCATTTATCTATTAGAACACAAATAGGTTAGGTTTATGTTTAGATTTATGTTACTGTTTAGGTTAGGTTAGTTTGTTAGGTTAGGTTGGTTGGGTTGGTTTGGGTTGGTTTGGGTTAGGTTGGGTTAGGTTAGGTTAGGTTACGTTAGGTTAGGTTGGGTTAGGTTAGGTTAGGTTGGGTTGGGTTAGGTTAGGTTAGGTTGGGTTAGGTTAGGTTAGGTTGGGTTAGGTTAGGTTAGGTTAGGTTAAGTTGGGTTAGGTTGGGTTAGGTTAGGTTAAGTTGGGTTAGGTTAGGTTGGGTTGGGTTAGGTTAGGTTAATTTTTACGAGGAAGAAGACACGTTTATAATTGTTCTGGCGAGGTGAAATCCATTGTGCTTTGGGTAACATTATCTCTCTCTCTCTCTCTCTCTCTCTCTCTCTCTCTCTCTCTCTCTCTCTCTCTCTCTCTCTCTCTCTCTCTCTCTCTCTCTCTCTCTCTCTCTCTCTCTCTCTCGATCACTTTAACTTTCCTGCCTTATATCCATCCTCCTCCTTTGTGCCTTGAGTCTTGCGTCCACTCTCCCTCGTCACTTTGCCCTCTCCTTCCCTTCTCGCTTCCTGTGGCCTCTTCTTCCTCTTCAAGTCCCTGGTGTCCATTGCTCATTTCTTCTCTTCTGCTCCCTGTTCTGTTTCCCTTCCTCCCCCGCCCTCCTCTTCCCCTGGACTGTCACGCGTTTAGTGGCCATGCTCCTCTGCCTTAATATTGAAGCGGAACAAGACGAGTGTGTGAAGTCAGGTGGTGGTGGTCACGGTGGTGGTGATGGTGGTGGCCAGAATCAGGATATACGTTTCTGTTGACAAAGGTATTGGCGTGAGGGAGGAGGATGAAAGGCGACAGTTTGATGGCTATGTTGTGGACTCCAGTATGCGATGATTTGGGATTACTTGTACTAAATCAAGGTAGTTAAACATTGACATTAGGATTATCAGAGCACTGTATACACGTATTAGATTGAACTGATTATAGATACTCTTAATCTATGGTAATTAGTGAAGTCTCATGAAAACTCAAATTTGAACAGGGACTGCCACGTTTAGGTCTGATGGATTCTTGTAGCTTTCCTTATTTATTTATTTATTTTTAATATTCTTATGAACACTTAATGTCTCAACATCACACGAGGAACTAGACAAAAAACACAAATTGCATACATTTAATCACAAATAGATAGATAGATAGTTTTATTGACCCCAGGTATTTTTCTGCTTAATAGATACATTACAATACATTTTTTTTGTCCAAATTACAATGACTATATATTATAAAGCTTTAGAAGAACCACTCATTAAAAATAAAAATGCAAAAATAAGAAGCACATGTATGAAATTAATTTGCACAATAAAAAAGTTTACACACACACACACACACACACACACACACACACACACACACACACACACACACACACACACACACACACACACACACACACACACACACACACACACACACACACACACACACACACACACACACACACACACACACACACACACACAGAACAATATGCATTTCTAACCACATCACCTCACCACTTGGACAAACTAGACACAAACAGCAGACACAGCCTTCCATTCAGAATAGAACACCAAGACCAACTCT
>NC_087176.1:8572500-8580000 GCF_035594125.1 Scylla paramamosain
TCGGTCCGCTTAATAGTACGAGATTATGAGAGTACGTTATAAAGTAGATGATAATTATTTCTAAGGAGTATAATTGTGGGAAAGTGTGTGAAATTAATGTTTTTTTTTATTTTTATTTTTTTTTCTCTTTTTTATTCGTTCTCCGCCTCGCGAATATAGTATTGGTTAAAATTATACGATGTTTTTATTATTTTTTTTTGCTTTTACGTTCAGGTTAGAATTACATTTCGGGTATTATTTCGTAGTTAAAAAAAATTCGGATTGAAACGAAAATAGGATCGAGGGACGCAACTTATCAAATCCTTATAACGCGATAATCTTATAACGTTGAATGAAAATAGTTAATCTCTCATCCACTTTTTATTTTTGTTTATTCATTGGTTCTTTTTTAATAATTTTTGCTTCGGATTTAATGCTTTGCTGAATGGGAAAAGAAAGAAAGAAAAAGAGAAATTTCGTTTTTTTTTTTGTTTTCTTTCATAATTTCTCGTTTTATTTATTTATTTATTTTTTTTTGTTCATTAGCTGGAATTGTTTTACGTTTTCTATTTCTCATTTTTATTTACACTCCTTCTTTTGTGGCTGTTCTGCATAATTTCTTCTTTTGTTTTAACTCACTACAGCTCTGGACTCTCTCTCTCTCTCTCTCTCTCTCTCTCTCTCTCTCTCTCTCTCTCTCTCTCTCTCTCTCTCTCTCTCTCTCTCTCTCTCTCTCTCTCTCTCTCTCTCTCTCTCTCTCTCTCTCTCTCTCTCTCTCTCTCAGTAAAGAGGAAGTAAGTAGCAGAGGGAGGGGAGGAGGAGGAAAAGAAGGTAGAAAACAGCTTTGTGAATAAGGAAGTGAGAGAAAGAGGGAGAGAGGGAGGAAATTGTTCGGCGAATGAGCAAAGAAGGGAGGAAGGAAGAAAATTGCATGATGATGAGAGAGGGGGCGAGAAAGAAAGGGAGGGAGAAAGAGAAAGAGAGTGCACGGCTCGATGAGAGAGAGAGAGAGAGAGAGAGAGAGAGAGAGAGAGAGAGAGAGAGAGAGAGAGAGAGAGAGAGAGAGAGAGAGAGAGAGAGAAACAAGCACTCACAACCATAAAACGAACGAAAACACACACACACACACACACACACACACACACACACACACACACACACACACACACACACACACACACACACACACACACACACACACACACACACACACACACACACACACACACGTTGAAGATTACAAAAGTCTGTGGTGAACAAATCTAACTCAAGCTCCGTTACCGATTTCGACTCCACAGGAACTAAGCCAAGACCTCATCCAGTAAAATCGTTAAGGGTCAGGCGGCAATGAAGACAAAGACTGCAATGTCACAGCGGTGCATTACTGTCAATATAACCGGAGATTGGCCCTTGTTGTGATGAAACGCGGCTGCTCCTCTTCCTGTATCCGAATCCAATCTTGAGGAGGAGGAGGAGGAAGAAGAGGAGGAAGAGGAAGAGGAGATGGAGAATAATGTGCAGGAAGTCTCGCCTGAAGGGGATACGAACCCTGGGATTGACAAGAGAAACAAGCTTGCCGGTTCCAGGGTCTGCGAATTTTGTCTGCACGTGACACTCCTTTTATTTTGTTCATGAATGCGTCACTCTTTACCTTGGTTTTAAAGGTGATTTTATGAGTTTTCTTTGCTTATATGACGTGTTTGTGCTGGCTTTTATGTAGGTGAAATTATTGTAGATGTAGAAGTAGTAGTAATAGTAATAGTAGTAGTAGTAACAATTTTTCCAATATTCATGCTTTTCTTAGCTTATATGATGTGGTATTTCCTCTATCTCCAGTAGTTGATATTGTTATAGTAGTAGTAGTAGTAGTAGTAGTGGTGGATGTAAGAATAATAAAACCAACCATGCTTTCCTATATTATGAAAACGTGAATTTTTTTCGTTGAAGTTAAAAGGATTAAAGGTTAGAAAAAATACTCATTACTGAGCCACAAAAGGGGCTGAAGGCGAGAGGGAGGCAGGCGAGGAGGGAAGCAAAGAGGGCGCCTGAGGGCATGAGAGAGAGAGAGAGAGAGAGAGAGAGAGAGAGAGAGAGAGAGAGAGAGAGAGAGAGAGAGAGAGAGAGAGAGAGAGAGAGAGAGAGAGAGAGAGAGAGAGAGAGAGAGAGAGAGAGAGAGAGATAAGTTTGCTCTTTCAAGTTGAATAAGGTTGTTTAAATTCATATACTTTACTGTTTATTTACTTATTCATTTATTTTTTCGTTACAGATATTCGTGACTTGTTGCTCCTCTCCTGGACTTCAGTATGGAGTATGTAAGTGTTCCTGACCTTTGTTATTATGGCTTTTGTTATTTTGTATGTCTCTTAACCTTTTCAGTCCAATATGGAGCAGGTTACCGTACCAAGAGCTCTATACGCAAGTACCAGAGGGAAGTGAAAATACAACGATTGAAAGGTATGGATTGATTCACAGTATTAACTCTTTGACCTCCAATTGGTACACCTTTCCCTAATTACCAATCAGTGAGACATCTTTACTTGTTCTCCTGCCACATCCAATCTTTGAACTGGAAAGAAATTGTAAACTATTCTTTTTGTCGGTAACTTTCTTGCAGATGCTTATAAAGACTTCACGCAATGCTTCTGGTGCTGTTAATTGTCTCCTATCAAAATTAAATGGTGAAGAGCACTGTATACACTCATATTCAAAAGAAAGGTAAAAGGGTGTTAAAAGAATGTGTTTTCCAATGTCCACCAGCATAATGTTTAGTGGCAGATGAAAAGGAAGCACCTCAGAGTTGTTTTTAATTCAGGAACGATGTGAGAAGTAGCAGTGAATGGGTTAAGAATTAATGGATCTGAGAATATTCGTCTTTCTTTGTGTTCATTTGTGTTTACGGGAATGCCTGTAAATAATATCTACTTCCTATAAAGAATTTGAGAGGTATATGAGATTACTCGTCAGTTTAAGAATGAAGTCTGTAATTAGTATGTTAAATCGTTCAGTTCTCAGTTATCCTCGTCGTTTAATTTCTCAGTTGTGATTATGATTATCCCTTTCATTGCCATTGTACACATCCCTCCATCATCATTAACCACTCTGAGACATCTTTTCTACAGCCACCTGCAAACATTATACTTAAGAGAAATTGCAAAATCTAATCTTTTTCATCCCATTATATTTTGTATATGGTTGTAAAGATTCCACAAATTGCTTTTAGTTCCGTGAATTGCGGCATCACAGTGAAAGAGATAACTCATTACGTCAGCTTCCTTTTTATAACATTGCTGAAGGCGAGTGTAAGATAATTAATGTAATCATGCAGTGACGGAGGAAAAAAGTCATCCAACACGCAATTTAATCAGTTCTAATTATGTTACTATGGCTTCCAGTGGAGATGTCATTGTCCTGATAGAAGTGTTGGTGGAGCTGAGCTGGCCACTTCATTATTACCAGTGGAAAGTCGTGTGTTGTTTAATGAAGTGAGACTGTCAATGGAAATATCAAAGGTGAGTTTTAATGAGTAACTCTACAGTCAAAAGTGGAGCGTAGGCTGGTGGTCTTTAATCTAACATTTTTTTTTAGGGGGGAACGTTAAGGTAGCGGTCATTTTTTTCAATTTTATTTTACTTAACTGTTTTTCTTACCTTGAGCTTACTTGTATAGAAAATAATATAGGAAATGTATCTGTGTAGTGTATGTGTGTTTGTGCGTGCATGTGCGTGGCGTGGGCGTGTGGCAGTGACGAATCCTGTGTCATGAGGGAGAGCCAGCGATCAGAAATTTCCTGCGCGGGATTAGGACGCGGGGACGGCTGCTGCATCCGACCTTTAAGCGCCTAAGTCCCTGCCAGTTATCAGCGAGGCATATTCACGAGAGTTTTTCCTTCACTTTCCAATGGGAGTGAGAGAAATACGTCTGCTACCTCTGCATTCCAATATGTCATGCTGTTTGCCCATTCATACCTGCGTGGCATTTCCCGGGACATAAGCGGAGTTGAGGAAAACGAGGAACTTCGGCATATTAGGCGTTTTTTCCAGCAGCGAGCGAGGGTCGGGCGCTGGATGCTGATATGGAGTTCAAATGGGCGCCGGGCAATCCACCCTGATTGCCACCCATGATAGTGGAAGAGCTTAAAGGATTGTGTTGTTTTTGTTTTTTTTTCAACACTAAGCCTGTGACGTTGCTGCAATATTTTTGTTTTATTCTGGTTGTCAGGTGTAAATTCAGTTATTCGTCACGTGGGATTTCGCCTTAACAAAAATGGTAAACGTGAATGCTCAGTGAAATGATGTACGTGCAGTTGTCCAAAGTTGTGATTTCATGTTCCGCAAAATGTTTCAGTCCAAAAATGTGTGTCAGACAATTACTCCGTCTGTAGCTTCCCTCGTTCCTGTTGTTCTTTGTGGACCTCTTAATACAGTCCATAAATCCATTTCCCTTTGATTTATAAACAAGAAATTCACTGGACTTTTTTACTTGTGCTTGTAAACTTTTCCCTGCCTAGACGCATCCTGTCAGTGTTTTGGAGCTTAAGGTTACACGGATAGAGAGAAATTCCTTGGTGATGCAGGGGACTCTTTGACACTCTTTCGCAATACTCTCTCTCTCTCTCTCTCTCTCTCTCTCTCTCTCTCTCTCTCTCTCTCTCTCTCTCTCTCTCTCTCTCTCTCTCTCTCTCTCTCTCTCTCTCTCTCTCTCTCTCTCTCTCTCTCTCTCTCTCTCTCTCTCTCTCTCTCTCTCTCTCTCTCTCTCTCTCTCTCTCTCTCTCTCTCTCTCTCTCTCTCTCTCTCTCTCTCTTTCTTTCGTTTCTTGAGTCTCTGGTTACGCGGAGCACCAGCTTGGAAACGCGACACGCAAGAAGTGGAGAAGGCAAGCAAGTGTCTGACGAAGTGATCTGGTTTCATGGATTTATTGCTGCCCCTTTCTCCTCACATACGTCTTCGTTCTGCTTTTTGCACGTGCCTTTCGTTGACACAGTATATCCACAAGCTGAGGACGCCATGCCAGGCCGCCTTGCTTCAAAATAACGCTTCCTCACTTTCATCTATTCAAGGAAGTGAGCTGTCCAGGAAATTAATTCAAGCTGTGTGATGTTTTTGGTGTTTTTTGTCCTTTTTTGCTTGGTGTTCGAGCGAAGTTTTATCCTCTAGGGAGTGTGTTCCGTGTCTGTGCCAGTTGATGGGCCGCGCCACGTGCACGCAGTCTTGTCAACGAGGCCGTGAGAGCGATCCGGCTTTTGTCAGGTGAGTGTAGGAAGGCGAGACAGGTGACTGAACACACGAACACGCTTGCATGCTTGTCTTCCCACGCGCTCACACACACACACACACACACACACACACACACACACACACACACACACACACACACACACACACACACACACACACACACACACACACACACACACACACACACACACACACACACACACACACACACACACACACACACACACACACACACACACACACACACACACACACACACACACACACACACACACACACACACACACACACACACACACACACACACACACACACACACACACACACACACACACACACACACACACACACACACACACACACACACACACACACACACACACACACACACACACACACACACACACACACACACACACACACACACACACACACACACACACACACACACACACACACACACACACACACACACACACACACACACACACACACACACACACACACACACACACACACACACACACACACACACACACACACACACACACACACACACACACACACACACACACACACACACACACACACACACACACACACACACACACACACACACACACACACACACACACACACACACACACACACACACACACACACACACACACACACACACACACACACACACACACACACACACACACACACACACACACACACACACACACACACACACACACACACACACACACACACACACACACACACACACACACACACACACACACACACACACACACACACACACACACACACACACACACACACACACACACACACACACACACACACACACACACACACACACACACACACACACACACACACACACACACACACACACACACACACACACACACACACACACACACACACACACACACACACACACACACACACACACACACACACACACACACACACACACACACACACACACACACACACACACACACACACACACACACACACACACACACACACACACACACACACACACGTAACAACTATGTACATCCTTATTGAAATCCTCTGAATGTCTGACGATCGAGTCTTTTTACCGGGAAGAAGCTGGAGCGAGGTCTGGCTTGTTAAATACACCCCACTTGGGAGTCTGCTAGTTGCCTTACCATAAAGAAAATAATGAAATAAAACTCCGCAAATGCAAAGTTCATACAAGTTCTTTTCGTTCCTCGTGCGGCATAATTATTCCTTCCTAGCGAGTTTTAGAGAAAAGTGCGGAGAGCTGAACGTCATGCAGCGCTTGTGTTGAGGAGGCGAGGATGCCGGAGTGCGGTTTTATGGTGAGGGACACCGAAGGGTCAGGAGGGATGTTATTATGCTGAGAGAGAGAGAGAGAGAGAGAGAGAGAGAGAGAGAGAGAGAGAGAGAGAGAGAGAGAGAGAGAGAGAGAGAGAGAGAGAGAGAGAGAGAGAGAGAGAGAGAGAGAGAGAGAGAGAGAGAGAGAGAGAGAGAGAGATGATGAATTTCCATATTATCATTCACTCTTATTCCAGTCCCACACTTCCTCTCCTCCCTTAAAATTCATCTTTTTAACATTATTTCTGTAAATTATAAAATAACCACTAAAGTACATCATAATGAACGAAAATTAGAGCAAGTATTTGCACACAAAATCAATAAAAGAGACTTAACTTAAACATTACAGTAATTCATCAGCTCGAAAACGATAAGAAAAGAAAACGATAAGAAAGAAAAGAAAAAAAGGGGAAACAGGGAAAAGGGCAAACGATAAAACTGCATAAGCTCCTGGCGAGAAGATTACGAATAGGGCAAAGTGACGTGAAATGCAAAGGTGGTAACCGAATATGGGATTCCGATAAGAATTCTAACGAGGCGATTTTTAAGGAGCCCGCCTGGAGGAACCTATGGACGGGAAGGCGCGGCGAGGTGCGTGGCTTCTAAAACCCTGAAAACTGCCATTGAAACTGAGATCATACTGAGGTCATACTGAGGTCATACTGAGGTCATACTGAAGTCGTACTGAGGTCGTAGTAGAAGGTATAAGAAAGACCTTTGCATGCCCAACACTACCTGTCGTTACTCGTGTCCGCCAGAATAGCAACCAACATCTCACTAGTCCACAGTCCGCAAGTCCGCCAGCCCTCGTCCGCCCCTCGAAGTATCTGCTGATGGCAATCTCCTCCGGGAGCCATAAAGCATTTTTCAGTGTCAGAGAGAAGTAAAGTCTGCCGGAATAGAG
>NC_087176.1:8585000-8612500 GCF_035594125.1 Scylla paramamosain
GCCTCACGTTATAAGACCTGGAGTGATCACCCTTTGTATCACGGATTGGGGTCAGTGTGTTAGCTTCTGTCATCACCCTTGTCTAGATTACAGTGAGGAGCGTCTCTTGTGCCCTTCCTGCCTTTCCTCTCCTCGTGTTCCCAGTGGCCAGGGTAAAAATTGAAGTCTCGATAGTTTTTATTAAAAATTGTAACCGAAGGGTTGCGTCTTTGATATTCAGCTTTAGGTATTTGATTAATCTCGTTTATTGGCTGTCCAGTGCACGGGTAATTTATGTCAGGCGATTAAGGGCCTCTGATTAAAAGTTCAGGGAAGAAACGGGAACTTGTAAAAATCACTGTCATCGAAGATTTTACGGAATATGGAAATGGTGGCGTGAATTTTACATCCTCGTCGTGTGCATTCGTGTGTGTGTATTGTTATTGTTATGGCCTTGGCACGAATTTTGCTTCTATTTATTCTGGTCTCCTCGCCTCTCCCCTTTTCACTTCCCCTTTCGTCCCCTCATCTCATCTCTGAAACTTACTTGTCCCTTCCCTCGGGTGGGGAAGCCGCGCCACTCCCGCCACCTCCAGGGCCAGGGAGATGGAGAAGCCGTGTCTGCTGCTACACTGCCACGGGAAAAAGGAGCGGCAGTGACGGTCAGACTAGTAACAGGAACTTGGAGAAATAAGTTTTAGAATATTTTTAGCATAAACATAATTCATTCGTAACGGAAGTAATGGGCGACGAATGTTAGAAATGGACAAGCATATATGAAAAGTACGGTCGATCTGTCGAAGAAATTATTGTAAGTTAATAAGTTAAGCAGATTTTTTTTTTAGCATAAAGTCATTATCACTAGTAATGGCCAAGGTATTGTGAAGGTGCAGCCCACAAGTGTTGAAGAAATGGACAGATATATGTGGAGAAATAGGGTCAGACTATCACCTTAAAGAGGAAAGAAAAAAAAATTATAAATTTCACCAGATTTTTTACGTGTATTTAATTCATTTATAACACAATTAATGTCCAACGAATTTTCAAGATGAAGCTCAAAAGATATTTCAGGAGATGAACAAATATATATGAAAAAAGTCACTCTACAGTAAAAAGGAGAAAATTATACCTTTCACTGATTTTAATAGAAACGTAAACATTTGGCAACAAGAGCAATGACCAGTGAATTCCCAGAGAGACACAGGTCATGTAAGATTTCAAAGGAACATCGAACAACTCAGACCAGAACAGTTTGATTCACAGGTACACAGGCTGCAGGGACCGGGGAGTGTGTTGCGTGAGGAAAGGAGCAGGTATAGCGTGAGTATTAACCAGCGCAGGTGTCAATTAGATGAATGCTTGCACGGCCTGTGAATGGTTGTAGACTTAACGGCGTCCATTTATAATGAGGGAGTGCACGAGAGCTTCCGTGTTCCTCTCAAAGAACGTGTGTGGGAGTGACGGCACGTGCTCGCCTGTGACATGCAAGGGGTGGGCGGTGTGACGCTGTGACGGCACGAGTGTTAAACTGTGGATTTATTGGTATTTCTTGCAGTCTGGTGAGTTCTAGAAACCAGGAAGACAAACGAGGGTCAGGAAAGCGAGGTTGATGTAAGATAGAAGGGAATATTTAGTGGGTGAGGTTGAAGTTAAGGAGGGTGAGGGAAAATAGAGGTGCATACAAGATGTGGATTTATTGTATTTTTTTTTTATTGTATAGGGAGTTCTATCAACTAGAAAGACATACGAGGTTCAGGAAAATAGTGGTGAGTATTGGACAGAAGGGAATATTTGGTGAAAAAGGTCAAGGAAGTTAAGGGAGATGAATGAAACTAGAGAGGTGCAGATAATATGTAAATTAATTGGTATTTATTTTACTGTATGGTGAGTTGTATTAATCTGAAGGACATACGAGGCTCAGGAAAATAAAATGGCAAATATTAGACAGAGGGGAATATTTGATGGGAGAGGTCGAAGAAGTTAATGAAGATGAATGAAAATAGAGGTGTGCATACAAGATGTGAATTTATTGGTATTTTTATGATATGGGAGTTTCTAAAGACCAGAAAGACTTATGTAGGTCAGGAAATAAAGCGACGAATTTTGGGAGCGAAAAACACGTGATGGAAGAGGTTAAGGAAAATGATGAAGTTGAAGGGAAGGCGACATACTTACTCATATACATAAAGGTAAACACTGGGAAGAAAGTTAGTTTGCTTCCCACTCATTCTCTGCATCTGGGTGGAGAAGGAGACACCGAAGAGAAGGTCGTGTTATTATCTTCTTTGAACGCTGAGTTTTGCGCACAATTTACCAGCCACTCGTGTCCTAAATTCAGTCTTCCCCAGAACCACTTTCCTTGATCAACGCTTGTATCTCACTCGTATATTGTGAGACGGATCTTGCTTCATTTTCTTTATTCCCTCCGAAGTTGGTGGTGACGTGCGGCAAGTTAAATATAATGTCATATAATGCTAACTTACCCGCATATTTCAACGAAGATCTTACTTTATTGTCTCTTTTTATTTTTGAGTTGACGTTGGCGTGTATCGAGTTTTATATAATGTGATGCATATTAGCTCTCTGCCTCACTGTCAGGAGCACGACGAGGCGCGATGCATTCCCTGCTCCGTGATGTATTGTTGTGCTGAGTGTGATGAATTGCAGCGTTGCGGAGTGTTCTACTTTGCAATCATCTCGTAATTATGATTGACCAATCGTTATGCAGAACCATGTGCTAAAAGTGTGTGTGTCTGTGTGTGTGTGTTTCTGTGTGTTCCCCTTTAATGCAGTATAAGAGGTTCCTACCAGTGTATTAAAAAAAAAAATCTGAACGCCTTACCACAAGTTGTGACGCGCCGAGAGGCAGAAAAAAATACTTTTAGTGGTGAAGTAAAATGTGATTCGTTATTACTGCGAAACTCCGCTTCGGGGCGAGCCAAATAACGGATAATTAGAAGGAGAGAAGAGGGAGGGCGACAGAAATATTGGGCACTTATCCATTTTTTGTTGCTACAATGTTTTGTGCGAGGAAATTGGGGAGCAAGAGAAAGAAGAGCAACAGAAGCGAATAACCAAGTGTGCGTGAGAGAGAGAGAGAGAGAGAGAGAGAGAGAGAGAGAGAGAGAGAGAGAGAGAGAGAGAGAGAGAGAGAGAGAGAGAGAGAGAGAGAGAGAGAGAGAGAGAGAATGGTGTGACTTCCTCCCATCTGTAGGTGTTGGAGTGTCACCAGGATGACCGTGACCTCCACCTGCAGCCCGTGATGGAGTGTGGCCTTGCTGGTGACGCTGCGGTGGCTTGATTGGCGCGTGGTGGTGCCCGTGTGGTGAGTGTGGTGCGCGGTGAGTGGCGGCGCTCTATCCCTCCGTGTGATGAGCTTTTATATGTTTAATTAAGTGCGAAATACGAGTGCAGGTGGAACAATAAAGTAATTAAAGGAAGGGGAGCCAGAAGTATTAGATCTGGCGTTTTATTTTGATACAGATTCCGTCCGTCTGAGCGAGGCGAGCAGATTATATTACGAGTTATTGATTCAGTCCGTTTGGCTTCAGCGTCCCGGATACGAGCAGTTTAATTTATTTGCCGATGCTCGTGCGTTACTGATGAGGACCGACTGACGAACACCCATCTCTGGCTCCTGCACGCTTTGGAACACTCTACGAGTATCTCTGCCTCTCTCCCTCAGCACACCCTCACTCCTCTTCTATTTTTCTTCCTCTCCCGTCCTATAAAACACTATATACACCTCCCTGCCTGTCTACTTTAACATCCTCCCCTGTCCCTCCCTTTCTCTTCCTTTCCCACATTGTCTCCCTCCATGTAAAATACTGCATAGATCTCCCTGTCTCTCCCTCTGTCAGGCTATGCTCCCTCCCTTCCTTTCCTTCCTCTTTCCCCTCCTCTGTTCCTCCTCTCTCCCGCTTCTTGGTCTTCAGGCGCGTCCCTTCTGGTGGAAATGTTTTTATTTAAATATTGGTTGATTAGAAACTGACTTCCTCACACTCACGCCGTAGTAATGACAGGAAGTTGGTGTAATTAGTGAATTAATTATTGCGTTTGGTATAAAGAGGGTATGGTTATTGATGGGACGGACTCGATGGGTGAAGGGCACAGGTGGTGATGGGGAGTTCTGTGTGTGCCTTTTGACATTGGAAAAGTGACGGGGAGTGACATAAAGTGATGGGCAGTGACGTGAAGTGATGGGGAGTGACGTGAAGTGATGGGCAGTGACGTGCGTGAAGTGATGGGGAATGACATGAGGTGATGGGCAGTGACGTGAAGTGATGGGGAGTGCGTGAAGTGATGGGGAGTGCGTGAAGTGATGGGGAATGACATGAGGTGATGGGCAGTGACGTGAAGTGATGGGGAATGACATGAGGTGATGGGGAATGACATGAGGTGATGGGCAGTGACGTGAAGTGATGGGGAATGACATGAGGTGATGGGCAGTGACGTGAAGTGATGGGCAGTGACGTGAAGTGATGGGCAGTGACATGTAAAGGGTGTTTATGTGGTTATAAGTTACTTCTTTCTTTGCTTAATGGTATTCAATTTTACCGTGTCTAGGAGGTGCCTGCTATTTAACGCATAACTGTATTTCATTCTTAATTACGTCACTACTTATTAAAACGAACACTGGCAATTAAACAAGAATAAGAATGACTCACATAAACATAACACGCGGTACCCAAACTCTTATAAATACTCGCCATAGATACTGCTCTCCAATTATATCCATTTTCATAATCAGAAAGTATCGTCCCTTTGTTTTTAGTAAAGAAGTGAAGGGCAGTACAGTGAAGCACCTCATTTACACATACGTTAGCAAGAATGACCAATGGGAGCTTACGAAGTGCTCCGTCACGCCCAGCAGCACCAATGAAACACGAGAGAAAAGAGCGGCGTGGCGTCCGTGTCTTCATGGAATGCTGCTCTTTGGAGAGAAAACCCGATTTTTATTTAGTCAGGAAATATTTACGGCGCTGCAACACAGTGTAAGTCGCGTTTTAACGGAGAATTTCTGGCATATTCGAGTATTATGCTACATAACTCTGGTCTGTGTGTGTGTGTGTGTGTGTGTGTGTGTGTGTGTGTGTAAGAGCGTAAGTGAAATGGGGATTCACGAGCACACACACACACACACACACACACACACACACACACACACACACACACACACACACACACACACACACAGAGAGAGAGAGAGAGGAAGAAAACCCCCAAAAATCCAAATTCCAAATGGTGACCAAAGTAAAGATAGAGAGAGAGAAAAAAAAAAAAACTGAAAGAACCACGAAAAAGCAAAGTTACAGACCTTTTGGCCACTCACGGTAATCTTGCCTTAAATCCAGACACACAAGTGGTATCGACAGGCTGTTATTGGATTCCTGCATCGTTCAGGTAATTGTCAAGGTGTTTTTGAATGTGTTAATCGTATTGCACAGTACGCCTGAAAGCTGCCGTGGGATTAACACCCTTGAGAGAGAGAGAGAGAGAGAGAGAGAGAGAGAGAGAGAGAGAGAGAGAGAGAGAGAGAGAGAGAGAGAGATTAACTGATTGCATACACTTTGAGACGAACTGAAATAAGGCAAATCTAATACGTGAGATTTTACACAGTTTGGGAAACCAGAGAGAGAGAGAGAGAGAGAGAGAGAGAGAGAGAGAGAGAGAGAGAGAGAGAGAGAGAGAGAGAGAGAGAGAGAGAGAGAGATTTCGTTGACTTTCTTTAGACAAACTGAAATATGGCAGATCTAACACGCAGGGCAGGCAAATCTGAGAGAAATTCACCAACATAATTTGGTTGGTTATTTGTATAGAGAGAGAGAGAGAGAGAGAGAGAGAGAGAGAGAGAGAGAGAGAGAGAGAGAGAGAGAGAGAGAGAGAGAGAGAGAGAGAGCTAATGGCAGTAAAGTATAAAGTTTAGACAATTAATATAATGAGATGAAAGACATTACGTTTAAAAATAACAGGAACAGTGTGGGGCTTAAATGTTATACTTTGAAACCTCCCACTCCTTTGGCTATTACTGTACTTAAATCAGCCTGACGCGGGCATAAATCTTGATCTTTGCAGTTAATGGGTCAGTTAGCTTAAAAAAATAATTCAGAGTGCAGTCCTTGTAATGGCGACGCGGCGGCTAATGACGGGAGGGGGAGGCAGGAGTGCTGTAATTAAAGATAAAGTCCTGTATTATTTTTAAGCATAAATTCGACGCAGGTATGTTTTTTTTTTTTGCCTTAGTGATGAAGTGTGTGTGTGTGTGTGTGTGTGTGTGTTCATAAGGTAAACATCAACAAATCTACGTAATGTGCCTCGCATTTTTAAAGTTTGCAATTTCTAAAAATGGACACTCGCTGAGGAGACTAAGCAAAATAATGAAAAAAAAAAAATGTTTATGAGTGAAGTTCGTAATAACGCTGATACTTACTTAGAAAATGTGTTACGAAAGCAGGATGAGAGAGAGAGAGAGAGAGAGAGAGAGAGAGAGAGAGAATGAGAGAGAGAGAATGAGAGAGAGAGAATGAGAGAGAGAGAATGAGAGAGAGAGAGAGAGAGAGAGAGAGAGAGAGAGAGAGAGAGAGAGAGAGAGAGAGAGAGAGAGAGAGAGAGAATCAAATAGAAACACAACTAAATAAAATCAAGGCAAAAAAAAAAAAAACTGGAAACCTTAAGAGTTACTGGAGGGGAAAAAAAAATCTGAAAAAAAACTGATCCCATGAACTGTATAAGAGAAAAGTAAACAAACAAGAACAATTAGCATTAAAAGTGTGTGGGGAGTGGGGGAGACTGAGTGTGTGTGTGTGTGTGTGTGTGTGTGTGTGTGTGTGTGTGTACCGCCAATACATCCTGCACGTGCTTCGAATACATGTGATTGAAAAAATACGGGTACAAAAACATGACAATCACCACTCGATAATAAATCATTGGCGGAGGTAATAATAATTGAAATTCTGACAACATGGACAATGTGGCTAATGGAAAACTGTGTTGCTGCTGCCTTGCTGTTTACAATTAATTAAACACTTGCCAAACTTGAATAAAAAAAAAAAACATGCTTTTCTACTTTTCCGGCTGTTGAGGATTACGAAGAGGAATTAAAACACACTAATTTCTATCCTTTTTAAAAATAATCCAGTAGCGATAACAGTGAAACGTGGTATCTTTTCGCAGTAACCCAGCACTCATAACGCATACGGCTTACTATTAGTATTAACAGTCCTCTTCCCTTCTGTTCCCTTTAATGTGTCAATGGAGACGATTTTGTCATATGTGGTAAAGTTAATCAGGAAATTTAAGGTTTTGCATGCGTCATTTTTTAACTGGCATTGTCGTTTAGGAATAATTAACTTAACGAGGTATTGGACGGACAGTAACGAGTCAATCACTGTGAACGCCGCTGATGCCATGAGCCTGAATGTATTTTTATCTCTTGCATTGTTACGATCGTCCCTTGTTAATATTTAGAGCACTGCACACACACACACACACACACACACACACACACACACACACACACACACACACACACACACACACACACACACACACACACACACACACACACACACACACACACATTAAGAGGTCAGTTATCTACTTCCTAAACGAAAAAAAAAAAAACTCAATACTAATACAAAAAAAGAAATACGACACAACACAACAGCTGGAAGTGTTCGTAGCATTGAGTATATGCAGCAGCCCAGGACAGCAGAACCCTAAAGCCAGCGTGCCGTCATTAGCATGGTGCGTGACCTTATTACCAAAACGTGTCCTTTGCACCAAGACATTACTGCCACCACGCCAAGCAGCGAAAACATCTGTATCGTTGCTTGTATTGTTGTGCTGCCACCCGCTCGCTGGCTCGTGGTGGTAGCAGAACCGTCGTGCTTTGTTTTTTCGTTCAGTATTGATTTATTGTGTTTTTTTATATATATATTTTGTTGCCTATGGTCAGTACTGCTATTACGTAAATGAAGATATATGAAAAATCGATGAATGTATAGATAATAACTTTAATGATATGCAATCAGTTGATCATTGTTTCACCATATTAACACGGTTCAAATATTTATGTTTTTCATTTACCATTGATAAACATCAGTTAAAAGTTAATTCTCTCTGGTCCCTCCTGCTACTATTCTGTTTTCGTATTTGGAAATTGTATTTGGGTTTTTCCTTTTCTTTTTCCTTTTTGTTTATTTATTTATTTATTTATTTATTTATTTATTTATTTATTTTGTGTCACTTGCCTGATCTCTCAGATATATACAGAATCACATAATGAAATATAAAGCAGTAACATTAATATGATAAGCATAAAATTACATCACCAGTCGTCCATTCATTGTCTCTACAAAAATCAAACAAAACATGTATATTTTTGCGCTAACGATAAACACACACACACAAAAAAAAAAGCCGATACATAACTAAACTGATCAAAACACATGACCTACACCACCACCACCACCACCACCACCAGCACTGCCAAACTCGGCATAACAAGCGACATTAATAACCGCGTAATTCAAGACACTTAGCATGCCTCGCAGCAATACCAGCACGAAAAAAAAAAAAAAAAAAAAAACCTACAGTACTGGCCGCTGTAATTGCATTTATAATAACCCTGAGGTAATTAGTCAACACAGGAGTCTCCCCTCACCTGTCCGTAATAGTTTCTTTTTACTCAATTTTCACACCTGTTGTTTTTTCCAGGTGAGCTCATGAATTGAAATATGTCGTGTTTTTTTTTTTTATTTATTATTTTGTCCTCGACTGAATAAAAAAAAAAAGTAAGTGAGATAGAGACGTTAAATAAATGAATGTGATAGGAATGTCCTGTGTGTGTGTGTGTGTGTGTGTGTGTGTGTGTGTGTGTGTGTGTGTGTGTGTGTGTGTGTGTGTGTTCGTGTGTTCCGGTGAAATGCATCGTTTAAACATCAATAAAAGCTTTCACTACTTATTTGATTGTATTTACCGAACAGAATTTGGGGAAGTGATTCTCTCTCTCTCTCTCTCTCTCTCTCTCTCTCTCTCTCTCTCTCTCTCTCTCTCTCTCTCTCTCTCTCTCTCTCTCTCTCTCTCTCTCTCTCTCTGATCCTTTACCTTGCATATTTACACAGCCTATTAATTTTATCATTTTCTCGAGGCAATTAGAAGTAAAATACAGAATTTTTCACTTATTTAATGCTCAACTTGATATACAATTTTCCATTTTTTACGTTGAGTCCTTTATGGAAAATGTCGTTTAATTTTTCCTCCTTTTCATTTTCTCCTGGTTCCCTTTTCCTCCTTCCACCTTTCTTATTTTTTTCTCTTCCTTCTTCATTTCTCTTCTTTCTCTTTTAGTTTGTTGTTTCTTCTCTACTTCTCCGTCTCTGTTTTCCTTTTTCTCTTTTCTCGTCTCCTCTTTTATCCCGTTTTGTCTTGTTGTGTCCTGTTGCCTCTTGTCCTGTCCTCTCTCATTTCCTCTCCTCTAGTCCTCCTTACTATTTCCCTTATCCTCTCTTTCTCTCTTCTTTCCTCTCCTCTCTTCTTCCTCACTATCTTTTCCTGTCTTCTCTCTTCTCTTCTTTCCTCTCCTCTCTTTCTCTCCTCTCCTCTTCCTTATTATCATGTTATGTCTTCTCTCTTCTCTCCTATCCTCTCTATTATCCTTTTTCTCCCTTTTTACTTTTTTTTTCTCCTTTCGTGCCTTCCCCTCATCAACGGCTCTTCATCCTCTCCCTCTCATTTGTGCCCGACTCGTATATTTTCTTTTTTGTTTCGTTTTCTTCTCCTTTTTCTGTTATCTAGTTTCTCTTCCCATCTTCCTTTCTCTTTTCTATTTTTCTTTTATTTTTTGTATCACTTTTTTCTGTTTTTCTTACAATATCACTTTTTATTTTATTTATCTTTCTTTTCCTAATCACAAAGTCTTTACGTACCTCTCTCTCTCTCTCTCTCTCTCTCTCTCTCTCTCTCTCTCTCTCTCTCTCTCTCTCTCTCTCTCTCTCTCTCTCTCTCTCTCTCTCTCTCTCTCTCTCTCTCTCTCTCTCTCTCTCTCTCTCTCTCTCTCCCCCCCCGTTCCATTTCCTTCTCTTTCTTCTCCCTCTTGTCACTCATCTTACCTCTCTCAGGCAAGGGGAGAGAGAGAGAGAGAGAGAGAGAGAGAGAGAGAGAGAGAGAGAGAGAGAGAGAGAGAGAGAGAGAGAGAGAGAGAGAGAGAGAGAGACTCCTTTTCATTCACCTTTTCTTTCTCGTTTAAAGGAAGAAATACGTTTTAGTCAGAGAGAGAGAGAGAGAGAGAGAGAGAGAGAGAGAGAGAGAGAGAGAGAGAGAGAGAGAGAGAGAGAGAGAGAGAGAGAGAGAGAGAGACCGTCACCTGTTGCTGTTCGTTGTGTTTTCCATCCTCTCTCTACGTCTCGCTCTGGAAAGGCCGGGAGAAGGAGATGGAAAAAAGTTGAACCCTGGAAAAAAAATACCGCTACAATTTTAAGAGGAAAAGGAGGAGAAAAAGTAAAAGGCCCTCTACTTTTATTTCTTTTTACTTTTTTTTTTTTTTTTTTTTTTTGTGTGTGTGTGTGTGTGTGTGTGTGTGTGTGTGTGTGTGTGTGTGTGTGTGTGTGTGATATTAGAAGAACCAGATGTTGAGAAAGGAGCTGGATTCTATATATTCTTTTTCTCTCTCTACTTTTTGTGGGGAAATGGTAAAAAAAGGGGGAAAACGTATGAGCAAAGATATTCTTGTTTGGAGGGGAAAAAATGAGAGGGGAAAAGAGTGAGTGTCCACCTATATTTTCCCTTTTTTCTTTTCTTTTATTTCTTTTTGCTCATTACGTTTCTAAAAATGTAGAAAGAATATACTGTTGCTAGACGAGAGAGAGAGAGAGAGAGAGAGAGAGAGAGAGAGAGAGAGAGAGAGAGAGAGAGAGAGAGAGAGAGAGAGAGAGAGAGAGAGAAGCAACATCACAGTCACTCTATATACAAGTTTCCGTCACACTTTATTTAACCCACTGAAGAAAAAAATATGACAGGCTAATGGCGGCCGTGTCTTGATTCACTTCAGGGAAAACATTAAAAAAAAAAAAGAAGCAATTATGAAAGCCCTCAAAACAATAACCCCGGAAATTTTAAAGTACAGAAGAAAAAAAATAATAGTCATCCCTGTCAGAACAAAAAAAGGTGACTTCGTTTTCTTTCTTTCTTTTTTTTATTGATTTGTCTTAAAGTTTGTAATTGTGACAGTTCTGAAATGATACATGATTTTTTACTGTTAACGCTACATTTTACCAGAGAGAGAGAGAGAGAGAGAGAGAGAGAGAGAGAGAGAGAGAGAGAGAGACAGACGGCAGTATCTTCTTTCCTTCAGATCAATAAAACGAAAAATTTACCACTCACGTATCCCGTTCCTGATTAGGAGGAGGATGAGGAGGAGGAGGAGGAGGAGGAGGAGGAGGAGGAGGAGGACGAAGAGGAGGAAGAGAAGCGTTAGAAGAGCAATCACAACGCCAATCCTTCCAGGACTCTCTCTCTCTCTCTCTCTCTCTCTCTCTCTCTCTCTCTCTCTCTCTCTCTCTCTCTCTCTCTCTCTCTCTCTCTCTCTCTCTCTCTCTCTCTCTCTCTCTCTCTCTCTCTCCCCCTTTTCCCACACACACACACACACACACACACACACACACACACACACACACACACACACACACACACACACACACACACACACACACACACACACACACACACACACACACACACAGCAACTCGTATCCCATAAAAAAAAAAAAAAAAAAAAAAAAAAAATAATACATGGCGCTTCAAACTCACCAAATGCTAAACTCTACCAAATAATTGATTGGGAGACGCAGCTCGGAGTCGCTAGCAATCAGGCGGGGAGGCGGAGTATTGTGAGGCAGGGCGTGCTTGTGGTGCTCCTGCGTGGCCTGTCTGATTGCTCTCCGGTCTGCAGGGAGGGAGGCAAGGGAAGGAAGGAAGAGAGGAAGGAATCAGGACGCTAAGGAGGGAGGTGGGGAGAGAAAGAGGCAGGAAAATCGTATGAGGAGATGGAATAGAGTGGCTGGGAGCTGATTGTCTGTGTGTGTGTGTGTGTGTGTGTGTGTGTGTGTGTGTGTGTGAGTGAGATGGAGAGATAGAGATCTGGGAAAAAAGTAGACGCAGGCGATGTGAAAGAGAGCTGTAGTGAGGAGAGGAAGGGAGTTGATAGAAAGTGTTTGGTAAAGAAGCGAGAGGAAAACAGAGAGAGGAAGGAAAGAGAGAAGGGGCTGCAGAGTACTGACCTTCGTGGCGTGTAACTGGACTGAATTCTCAAAGCGATGTCTTATTTTTCCTAGAGACATGTAGATGATGTACTTGTTGTGTATATTGTAGGCATTGATAGGTGGATTGATGGCTCGATGTTCGTCTGCTGCTAACACGGTGGACGTATCTTTATTTTACTGCTCGTCTCCTTTTCCTTCCTCTTCTTATCTTATTTAATCACAAAGAAGTGTTCGTTAATGGAAAGCGAAGGCAGATAATGAAGAGGGATGAAAAGCCCCTCACGCTGGAGCTTCGTCAGTAGAGCAAAGGAAGCCAGCAGTGTGCCGCCTTCATCTCGCCGGTGACCCAGTGTAGCCCTGCGTGGCTTCATCTCTTCCTTTAAGGCGAACACCTTGACGCCGCGACGCTCGCCGTCCCAAGGTCAGCGCTTCGTTCACAACACCCAGATCAATTTGCCTCCCGCCCGGAGACTCACGCCGCCCGGAAATTGCTGGGAAACACACGACCCGGGCTTGTAATTCACGGCGGCGGCGAGGAAGGCGCCACCTGCCCGCCCGCCCGCACATCCGCTGCCCGCCCTGTGTGCCATCCTGGCTCCATGGCAGTTTCCCGCTACCTTTCCGCCTTCTTTCTTCCCTCCAGCACCCCTCACCCGACGGCGCTCCGTCAGGGCGGCGAGGCATTGGAGGCAGCAGGCCAAGTGGCGCCCCGCCTCCTCGCCAGGTGGCTCCTGCGGCGCGTTGACGTAAAACTATCAAATTCTCTTAGTAAGGATCAAGTAATGAGAAATGAATAATGGATGAGGCGCGCCAGAGATGATTGCTTGTGGAGAAGCACTCCGAGGCCGAGATTGAGGGGCAGTTCTCCCTCTGCGGCGGAGGCGAGCCGCGCCACGTGGCATGCACTCCCTGGCTATGCCGCCATATACGTCTATGTATATAGTATATGTACGAGTATACAAATATATATATATATATATATATATATATATATATATATATATATATATATATATATATATATATATATATATATATATATATATATATATATATATATATATATATATATATATATATATATATATATATATATATATATATATATATATATATATATATATATATATATATATATATATATATATATATATATATATATATATATATATATATATATATATATATAATTATGGCATAATGAGCGCTTTCCTTCAATGTGGAGCCATTGAAAGCGGCTTCCCACCTGCCATTATTTCCATTATCCTCGCTCAGCCGCCCCGACGTCTGCAGAAAGAATTAGATCTTCTTTCTACTTCCCGGGCGGAGGCGGCGGTGAATGGCGGCGCCTGGCTGGGGAGGGGCAGGGTGGAGGTGACGCCTCGGGTTGTGCAGCGTGGACTGTGACGCCGTGCACTGT
The DNA here is from genome assembly GCF_035594125.1 of Scylla paramamosain. Taxonomy (NCBI): domain Eukaryota; kingdom Metazoa; phylum Arthropoda; class Malacostraca; order Decapoda; family Portunidae; genus Scylla; species Scylla paramamosain. Next base: position 8,598,660 of record NC_087176.1, read on the forward strand.
GGCTGGGCTGCGGCGGCGTGGAGGATGTGGTGTGGGTGTGGGTACCTGGCAGTGTGGGGTGGCGAGGGCTGGTGGGTGTCGGGGAGGCTGCCGGGGCGGTAGTACTCATGATTGAGGGGAGGCGGGGAGAGCGATGAGCATATCATTCGAGAGCAACAGATTAGCTACTCGTGTGGGGAGAGGAGGGGGCAGGGGTGGCCACCGCTCATGAGTGGCGCGTGGCAGCGTGAGGCTGGCAGGTGTTCAAGACAAAAGGGAACGTGGGAGGTTTAGTTCTTCATTAAATAACTTTTTGATACATGAAGGGAGTCCTCGTGTGTTTTGGGGAGGGCAGTAGTGTTGCGCGGGTAAATATACGAAAAACAAACATTAGAGTTAAAAAAAATAACACATTACTGTTAGTTGTAACGTGTGGTTAATGACCTTGTATGAAACTGAGACAACTTTAGTGATCTTTTTGTTCTTAATTTGCTTCGTTGCAGTAAAAACTTATTACAATTATGATGATATGGAGCTCTGGCTATAAAGAATTCCAGTTTGTGTACATTGCTGTGTTGTAAAACTGACGATAAAAAAAAAAAAAAATAGAAAAAAAATATTCAAATAAAACGAGTAAGAGACAGGAGCACAGACAAGCGGCGCCCTGGGATAGAAAGCAGGTCAGGAGGGCGGCGAGGCACAAAAATAAAGACGAGGAAAGCACCAAGAGGCCGCCAACCAAGAGACGCCTTGAGAACCTTGGGAACTGTGCGCGACCACCGTGGCGTAGGGAAGATAGCGTCAGTATATTAAGCCATGGGCGGCGCATGTGTGGGGCAACGGATGGCGGGACGTAGGGAAGCAAACAGGCGGGAAGCAGAGGTTGACAGCATCTCTAAGTGGCACATCAGGTTGAGGATTCCAGAGGGAGCCGCGCACCTCGGTCCCGCTGATACACTCGAGGAGGAGGACGAGAGGGAGGGAGGGAGGGAGGGAGAGAGTCAAGTACAGAACCATGTACGGAAGTGGGAGTAGGAAGACTTGGCAGGGAGGGGCTTGGGAAGGAGGAGGAGGGAAGGAGGCGGGTATGGAGGCGGAAGGGAAAGGTACAAGGGTGAGTGGAAGGAAGGAAGAATGTGGGTTAGTACGGAAGCAGCGGGAGGAGTGAGAGAGGCGGAGAAAAAATAGTAGAATGTAGAAGATGAAGGAAGTAAAATAGAGGTAGGAAAATGGAGGCGAGTATGAAAGAAGAAGGAGGAGAAGGAGGAGGAGGAGATGGAAAGCACTAAACGTGGATATGGAAGAAGCTGAAAAAGGCAGATACGTAGAAAGAGTAAAAGAGGAAGAAGAGAAAGTGTGATAAAAGGAGAAATGAGAATATGGAAGAAGCTAGAAGTGGCAAAAGTAGAGGGGGAAAACAAAGAAGAGAAAGAGGAGATAGAGGCAGAACGTGATGAAGGTAGAAATGAGAATATGAAAGAAGCTGGAAGAGGAGGAGGCAAAGATAAAGAGGAGACTACGAGTGCAGGAGGAAGGGAAAGAAGAAGAGAAAGAGGCGGCAGAAGCGAGGCGGTGGGTGATATAGTGAGGGACGCTGCCGCACCACATCACGGCCCGGCAAGTCTCAGATCACTGGTGAAGGGAAGAGCGCCTCGACAACCACAGACAGCCACTCCGCTACCAGTCAGGACCCGCGAGGCGATTGACGTGCGTTTTCTTCATCTGAGAGGGAATGAGGGAGAGAATCATGTAGTGAGGGAGTCAGGGGATGAATTAGGGAGTGAGGGAGTCGAGTCAGGGTCCCCCGTCTCCTTAGCTGAACCAGACCGCCCCGCATTTCAAAGGACGTGACTTCAGTGCCGGGCGGTGCTTGTGGTTGCAGTGTCAGCAGTGGCAGGCAGCGGGGCGAGGGATGCAAAAAAAAGGAAGTCAGCGTGCCCCCCTGAAGGACGTTGCCTGCGGGGGTGAGTGCGGCAGGTCAGTGGCAGGGGCTGTGATGTCTGAGTCTTGAATTGCCTCATATTTTGGCCGAGTCTTGGTTATGCGGTCATGGGCAGAAGTCGAGAAACCTGCACTTTCCTTCTGTCTCCTCTCGACATTACGTCCACCGATCTTTTTTTTTTTTTAATGTAAGAGGGGCACCAGCCAAGGGCGAGAATAATGTAGAAAAAAAAATGTCCACGGAGGCGCCAGTTCCTGAAGTCTAATTATCAAATACTGGAGAATATGCGTCTTGAAACCTCCCTCTTGAAATGGTTTAAGTCACAGGAAGGAGGAATTTCATCATCAATATTATTAGTTACCATTGATCATTGACATCACTAAGAGAGAGAGAGAGAGAGAGAGAACTAAGAGAGAGAGAGAGAGAGAGAGAGAGAGAGAGAGAGAGAGAGAGAGAGAGAGAGAGAGAGAGAGAGAGAGAGAGAGAGATATGGGGGGAGAGATCACACAAGGCCCATTGTCCCACAGTGGGGCAATCATTCTTGGGTTTTAGCAGATTTACTACTTTCTCCGCGCGAAAGATGAGACCAGGTAGAGAGAGAGAGGAATTTAAAAACACTCTACATAAACGAGAAAATTTTCACTACAACACTACTGAAGAAACGAGATACGGAGAAAAAATATCCGTACTAAGCTTGAATAAATGAGAGAGAGAGAGAGAGAGAGAGAGAGAGAGAGAGAGAGAGAGAGAGAGAGAGAGAGAGAGAGAGAGAGAGAGAGAGAGAGAGAGAGAGAGAGAGAGAGAGAGACGACGACGACGACGACGACGACGACGACGACAAACAACTGGGCACGTGAAATGTAGCGACTGTTGGCATCAAGGAGGAGAAGGTAAAGGAGGAGGGGATAAAGATTGGAACAGCCCGGGTGAGGAGTAAAGGAAAGGCGTAAAGAAGCAGAGATGAGGGAGAGGTGTCCGCAGAATGGATGTTTTAGACGAGAGGGAGAGTGGGAGAGGGAAAAATGGCGGAGAAGCGGGAGCATGTGGGAGGAGGGAGAGGAGAAAGAGAAGAGATGAGTATTGGGATATTGGGAACATGTGCTTAGGAGGAAGAGATGAGAGGAAGAGAATGATAGCGCCAGTCATGAGAGAGGAGAAAGGCGGGGAAGGAAGAGAAGGAAGAGAGCGGAAGGTGAGAGAAGAAGACTGCTTCCGAAATAAAGAGTCAAAATTGTGGCTTTTCTATAACAGTAAACACAAGAAATGAAGGGAGTTAATAATGGGAACTCTGAAGAATCTACATTTTCAAACTGGGAAAGACTTTTAACTTGTGTTCCGAGGTTAAACTGTTGCATTCCTCAACGGCAGAGTTGGAACCTAAAGCTTAAATATAACCTGATTATTTTTTTTGTTAGACTGATGAGTTTAACATTAAAAGAAAGTAAATAAATGGACGTGTGTTGGAGTTATCAATTTAAGTTTCGTTTAGTTTATTAGTTTAGATGAGAGGTGAAGAATGGAAGGAAATAAAGGGGATGTTTAAAGGAAATATTTTAGTAGTAGTGTATTGCGTCTAGTATGTTATTTGGGCAAGAGTTGAAGACTGAAGGAAAAATACTAGATATATAAAGTGGTTATTTAATATGATCGTGTTGGAGTTAGGTTATTTTAGACCTATAAAACAAAAGAAAAGTATTCGCATGGGTGTCAAAAAAGTTAGCTAATCGAGTAGAGACGGAAAAGAAAAGTAATGAATATATAAAGATGTTACTTAATATAATAGATTTGGATTTTTTACCTTCAGAATTATATCTTATTAAAAAAAATACTCAGGTAGGTGTCAAAAAAATGCTAGATAGTCAATTAGAGATAGAATTATGTTCATATTCAGCATTAACATTAACAAAAGCAGCAAAAAAAAAAAAAAAAAAAAAAAAAATGACCCATTTCAGAAGTTCCCAGAAATTGGCGGGACACACACACGGACAGAAATAAGAGTACTTCACTGCGTCCGCCGCCAGTACTTACTTTTTACTGCGCCGCCATTCCGATAAACTTTTTCCCTCATGCGTACAATCGTCGCTCATTCGTCCTTCATGACCGGACTCCGCGCACTCGTTCATTCCACTCCAGCTCTCACTCCACCTTCTCTGTACACTCCCCTCCACGCTGCTATGCTTATTCCACTCCCTACAACTCCCAAACTCCCACACGCCCTCTATTTCTATTCGTTTCACTATATTTTTCCTTTCCTTAAACTGTCCTGACTCTTACGGCTCCCACTTCACGTCCTTTTTTTTGTAACTTACATTTTACTCCTTTGGGTCACTTATTTTTCCAGCAAGCATCTATTTCCATATTCCTAACTGCCAGACGCTCCCCACTCACCGTCCACTCTGATCTCGTATACTGTCACTCCTACATACAGTCAACTCCTATTATTTCCCACTCCTTCATTTCAATATTCGAAACTCCATCTCTTTAGTAAAACTCCAGGACTCTCCCCACTCCTTGTCCACTCAGATCTCCTATACTGCCACTCCCTGCATACAGCACACTCCTTTTGTTTCCCACTCCTCCACTTCAGTATCCCAAACTCCATCCCTTTCACTCAAAACAGAAATCTAATAAATTTTCCCAAACTTCTCCTCTTAATCTCCTATTGACCGTTTTCTATTTCATTTCTCCTGTACTTGGGCTCTCTCTCGTCCTCCAGAACTCTTTTCCAGCACGCCTCAGCATTCCGCCACTCCGCCATAACTCAGGACAGGCGCCCCATGCATCACTCGACATCACCCTTCCCATATTAAGGTGCCCTCCCATCAATCACATTCAACCCCATTCACAGACACCCTCCTCGCCCCTTCCTGATCCCTCCTTTGCCCTCTACCCGCGTGATGAGCCCTTTACCGGTACATCAGCGCACCTGGCCCATACATACAGGTGGGACAGTAATACAGGGTCCCACGCTCCCGTCTTTCATACCTGACCCCACGTTGCCTCGCCCCGTCCTCCCCACCTGATCCCTTCTTGCTGTGTTCCATAGATTATTTTGTGGTTTAGGAGGAAATGTGTTTTATTTGGTTGGTGTGTGTATGTGTAGGGGTGTGACGGGTCGGTACACACACACACACACACACACACACACACACACACACACACACACACACACACACACACACACACACACACACACACACACACACACACACACACACACACACACACACACACACACACACACACACACACACACACACACACACACACACACACACACACACACACACACACACACACACACACACACACACACACACACACACACACACACACACACACACACACACACACACACACACACACACACACACACACACACACACACACACACACACACACACACACACACACACACACACACACACACACACACACACACACACACACACACACACACACACACACACACACACACACACACACACACACACACACACACACACACACACACACACACACACACACACACACACACACACACACACACACACACACACACACACACACACACACACACACACACACACACACACACACACACACACACACACACACACACACACACACACACACACACACACACACACACACACACACACACACACACACACACACACACACACACACACACACACACACACACACACACACACACACACACACACACACACACACACACACACACACACACACACACACACACACACACACACACACACACACACACACACACACACACACACACACACACACACACACACACACACACACACACACACACACACACACACACACACACACACACACACACACACACACACACACACACACACACACACACACACACACACACACACACACACACACACGAAGGGATTCAAGAGTTTTCCCAGTCCATCGCTTTTTGGGAAGATTCATTATGGAAATCGGGCTCTTGGGACGTCGGGAAACATAGGATGGGAGGCAACACTGCGGAGAGAGAGAGAGAGAGAGAGAGAGAGAGAGAGAGAGAGAGAGAGAGAGAGAGAGAGAGAGAGAGAGAGAGAGAGAGAGAGAGAGAGAGAGAGAGAGAGAGAGAGAGAGAGAGAGAGAGAGAGAGAGAGAGAGAGAGAGAGAGAGAGAGAGAGAGAGAGAGAGAGAGAGAGAGAGAGAGAGCCAATACGAATCGACATCAAGGTCAAAACACAGAACTCGCAGCAAAAATAGACCCAGAATGACACGCGGTAAGTCACTGTTGTCCACGAAGGTTCAGTGAGGTCACTAAATAAATCCTTGGCTTCTGAATGCAAGTAGTGCGCCACGAGATACACAAAATAAAGGTTTAATTTCGTATTTTTATGGATTTAAATTTAGTGTTTATGAGTCAGGAATAGTGTTTGTGATGCGGCTCCTGACAATACGTCCCTCAATCTTTTTTTTATCATCAGTGGTTATGCTTTGACAAGGTTATAGCTTAGCCGGCCATGTTCTTATACGCTCTCTCATTTCACAATACGTCCTTCGGTATTTTCTGTCATTAGTGGTCATGCTCTAGAAGTGACAAGGTTATAGTTTAGCCGGTCATGTTCTTCGTATACATTATCTCATTTCACAATACGTCCTTCACTATTTTCTATCAGCGGTTGTGGTATGAAAGCGACAAGATCTTATAGTTTAACCGGCCATAGTTTGTTCACATTCGTTATCTCATTTTCGCTGTTCTCTCTTCAATTAGAACCATACATCACGGGTGCCAAAGTCCACTATCGCGGAAAGGCACCGTGGACAAGTGTGGCTATATGTGTATGTTAATGAAAACTCTCTGTCAAACTGGTATTAAAATCGCCAAATGCCCCGCTCCCATAAAAAAAAAAAAAAAAAGTCGAGAGAATTTCAATCCACGCGTGTTGATTGAATCTCTGCATTACGAGAATCAAAGTCACCAGTTGTGGAAAGACACCGTGAACAGTTCGGAATCTGCGTGGAGTGACGAAATCGTTGCATCGCGAGGAAATCATCCATTGCAAATACAGCGCCATGAATAATTTTTAATCTGTGTATGTTGACCAGAACAAAACGTCGCTGGAATCAAGGTTACCTATTGAAAAAAAAATGTAATAAGTTTGAATATCTGTATGTAGATGATTAAAACGCAACATCAGAAGAGTCAAATTTAGCGCACCGTGATGAGAAGCCGTGAGTGAGTGAGAGTGTTTAACCCTTTTACTGCTCTGCTCTGTTCGTCTTTGCTTAACATTCAGAACATTACAACGATTAAGTGTTTGTGTGATCTCACAGAAAAAGAGAGAGGAAAGGAGGTTAAGTTTGTCTTTTGTAGCGTAAGGTGATTTAAGAGACTAGTAGAAAGAAAAGCGTTGCAGATGCTGAAGGTAATTATGGGAAAAAATGTACAGTAGTAAAAAAGTTAATGAGAATACTGATAAACAACCTAAAACTCCAAGGTGACGATCTAAGTGGGGGAAAAAAAGGGGGTAAAGGAAATATGTAAAGAATTTCTCATAAGTGAAGACCAAGAGAAAAAAATAACTGCTGGTCCAATTGCCACGTTCTTCTGAGAGGTCGATTGGGAAAGTCCAGTGAGGTGAACGAGCAGATTGAAAACACGTCTGCAGAGGAAATAAAAATAGACGATGGAAACCGTAGAAGAAGGGAAACTGAATTGAAGTATTGATCATCAGAACGTCATCAGAAACGTGACAGAGGGCGTGGTGAGTGCGTGGAGCGAGTATGTTACGCAACCACACGAGAGAGAGAGAGAGAGAAAAGGGAGAGAATCAAGAATACTAAGTCAGGAATTAATGTTGTGGTATAAAATAGTGGAATTGTTGTCTCTCGTGCCGTGTGGACTCCAGACCTAATATGCATACAGAAAAGAGTAAGCCAGTGTTGCCAGCTTGAGGGATTTGAGTCATGAATACGAGCGAGGAGAGAGATCATCATGCCGTAATCTTCCTATTCAGAATGAACTCCGAGGCTTGGGAGGGAGAAAACTTGCAGCTCATTCGGAATATTTGTGCTGTCTACTCTGTTGGTAATGAAGGGAGACTACAGAACAATAAAGAAAACGTAGACACTGTAGATTAAAAGATTTGCACTCACTCAGCCACAACGGGAGTTTTTTTTTCCTGGTAGCAATAGAGTAGCAGAACTATGAGAGGGGATTCAATATTCGGGAGAAGGAATGAAGGGGGGATTAAAGCCACGCAGAGGTGAAGGTAACGTTGCTTATCAGTTTCCTTCCTTCCTTCCTTCCTTCCTTCCTTCCTTCCTTCCTTCCTTCCTTCCTTCCTTCCTTCCTTCCTTCCTTCCTTCGTTCTTCCTTCACTAGTTTTTTCTTCTACGTTTTTACAATTATTCCTTCGTTCTTTCTTTCTCCTGTCTTTTTCTATATCTTTTTTTTTTTTACTTTCTCTTCTGACTCCTTTTACATTTTTCGTTCTTCCTTCTGCAGTTTCTTCTCCTTCGCCTTTACACTTCTTCGTTTTTTTCTTTCTTTCTCCTTCCATCCTTTCTATACATTCCTTTTTATTTTCTTTCTCTTCTGACTCCTTTTACATTTTTCGTTCTTCCTTCACCAGTTTTTTCTTCTTCGCCTTTACAGTTATTCGTTCTTTTTCTTTCTCCTTCCATCCTTGTTTATATATTCCTTTTTTTCTTTCTCTTTTCACTCCTTTTACACTTATCCCTTCTTTTCTTTTCCTCTTTTTGTCCTCTTCCTACGCCATTCCTTCTTCCTTTTTATCCCTTCTCGATTCTCTTTCTACATTTAGTCTTTCTTGTCTTTCTATCACCCTATAATTACTTCTGCCCTTTTTCTTCTCCTTTCCTTCTTTTACAACTGTTCCTTCTTTTTATCTTTCCTCTTCAAGTCTTCCTACTATACCCGTTTCTTTTTATCTTCTCCCACTCCTTCGTTCTCTTCTTCCTCCTCCTCCTCTTCCCCTTTTTTCTCAGTCTATTCCTTCCAGTCTTCCTCCTTTCACTAATGGTTCTCCGTGGCTTATTCCCTTCTTCCTCTTCCTTCTCCTCTTCCTCTTTGTCCTCTGTGAAATTATCTGTTGTCCTTACCTTTCATTGTTCTATAATTAATTGCACTTAATATTTTTTTAAGAAGCCGCTGACAATTTCACACAAGTGCACCCATTAATTACGAGAACTGAATAGCTAGAATAACTTCCAGTACATATTTAATTGCCACTGTATTCCCTTGCATTTAATAAGAGCGAGAACCACGAGTTATTCCCTCAAGGTGGCATCTGATAATTAAACTCACTACCTCACTTAAGCTCAAATTTATTCACCGTGCCAGTGCATTAAAAACAAGCCAGGAATCTGTAGCACACCCTCCCTCAGGTAATTAAGTACTACGTTACTCTGAGTTACACCTGTTGCATTTACACTTTCGTTCCCAGACAGACAGGCAGCAAGATGAGCACGAATGTGGTACCTTCACCTAATTAAATTACCTGGGGCGTTCAATACCTGCTTGCGTGGAACTGAGAAGAGGTGGTGTGTGTGTGTGTGTGTGTGTGTTTGCGTGTGTTGAGTGACACCCGAGACTAGGAGCAGAGAATAGTGGGCAAATTGCGTGCATGAGACGACTGCACGCGACCGAGAGAGAGAGAGAGAGAGAGAGAGAGAGAGAGAGAGAGAGAGAGAGAGAGAGAGAGAGAGAGAGAGAGAGAGAGAGAGAGAGAGAGAGAGAGAGAGTATTCGTGACTCGCTGATTATGTTTTTTAATGAATTTTCACCAGCATTTGTCTGGCCGAGTGCATGGCGGGTGATTTCTTGTTTTTTTCTTTTCTTTTCTTTTCTCCTTTTGTATTTATTTATTTCTTTTGCGCTTTGCTGCATTTATTTTATCATATACTCGTGACTTTTTATTAATTTATTTATCTACCTATTTATTTATTTAGTTATTTATATTCTCATCTCTATATTTATGTATATTTTCTCTCTCTCTCTCTCTCTCTCTCTCTCTCTCTCTCTCTCTCTCTCTCTCTCTCTCTCTCTCTCTCTCTCTCTCTCTCTCTCTCTCTCTCTCTCTCTCTCTCTCTACAAAACAAATACCTTTAAACCCCCCCAAAAACTAAAATAAATAAATAAATAGATAAATAAGAAAAAACTCGCATGATACGACGAAATAAACAACCATTCTCACGAAATCCGACTTTTACTTTCTTCCCGGCGCAGAATATTCACAGTAATTCATAAAACACCACGTCATGACCCGAGGCAGTTTTCAAGCTCGGTGGCAGCAACGTATGGGGGAAGGAAGATCTATGGGGATAATGTAACACGCCCCACGCACGAACCTATCACGGCGTTCCTGAAGAATATATCCCTCGTGGTTTCTGGCTCCGTTGTATTGTGAGTCATCGTATGGGGAAGGGAGGGTAGGTTAGATTGATGGTTTGTTCTTTCTTTGTGTTCTTTTTTGTGATTTGTTGGTATTTTATTTTGTTTATCCTTATTTTTTGGATATTTATTTAATTTTTGTTTATTTTTGTACTTTTTATAGTTATTTTTCTTTTTTTGTGTTTTGTTTGTTCTTTCGTTCCTTTTCCTTGTTTTTTTGGTTTTTGCTTATTTTTTTTTATCAGTATTTTTCCTGATTATATTCTAAAAGGTTTATTTTTTAGCTAGTTTGTTGTTCCTTTTGTGTTAATATATGTTTCTCGCTCTTTTGGTATAATGTTTTTTTTTTTTATAATTTTTTTGGGCGCATTTATTGAGTTGCAAAGATTATTTACATGCATAGGAAAGTAAAAAAAAATACTCAAACCATCTTATGTTTAGAACCACTGTTACCACCACCACCACCACCACCACCACCACCACTCGCAGCCCCAGCACCGCCTTTGTTACTCTCCATATTGCGCGTGTCGTAACTCCCAGGTGCATCATAGGGTACTGTTGAGCGAGCCCCGCCAGTTCATAATGTGTTGTGTTTACGAGCCATATTTGCGACGGAACTTTTCCCCTCATTACTGTTTGTCATAGAGAGAGAGAGAGAGAGAGAGAGAGAGAGAGAGAGAGAGAGAGAGAGAGAGAGAGAGAGAGAGAGAGAGAGAGAGAGAGAGATATTATTACCAAAAAAAGCTAGGTCACGACACATTACAATCAATTTAGAGTCAACGCACAAACACACACACACACACACACACACACACACACAGAGAGAGAGAGAGAGAGAGAGAGAGAGAGAGAGAGAGAGAGAGAGAGAGAGAGAGAGAGAGAGAGAGAGAGAGAGAGAGAGAGTACAGTACAGTTCCTTAACAAATAACTAACACAAGCGCTCTCTCTCTCTCTCTCTCTCTCTCTCTCTCTCTCTCTCTCTCTCTCTCTCTCTCTCTCTCTCTCTCTCTCTCCCCCAGTATTTACATCTGAAGAGAAACATAATCTTGCTGTACTTACTCTATCCATTATCAAAACTGCACACCATTTCTATTTTCATTCTCTCTCTCTCTCTCTCTCTCTCTCTCTCTCTCTCTCTCTCTCTCTCTCTCTCTCTCTCTCTCTCTCTCTCTCTCTCTCTCTCTCTCTCTCTCTCTCTCTCTCTGTGTGTGTGTCCTTGCGCGCGATTCATTTAAAATTCTCTTCTATTTTTTCTTTTATCTTTGTTTTTATTTCATTATTTTTTTCTTTTGTGCAAGTTTTTTCTCTCTCCTCCTCCTGTTTTGTTTATTTATTTTTTGTTTGTTTAATTTGGTTCGTTTTTTCTCTCTTCCCTCTTTTTTATTATATATATGTGTGGAAGTATGTATGTATGTATGTATGTATGTATGTATGTATGTATGTATGTATGTACGTACGTACGTACGTGTGGATGGATGTATGGATGCATTTCTGTATATAGTGAAGATTTTTTTTTCGATTTCATTTTAGTGTAAACATGATTTTTCTCTTCTAATCTTTTATTATTGATTTTTTTTTCTCTCTCTCTCTCTCTCTCTCTCTCTCTCTCTCTCTCTCTCTCTCTCTCTCTCTCTCTCTCTCTCTCTCTCTCTCTCTCTCTCTCTCTCTCTCTCTCTCTCTCTCTCTCTCTCACGAGCATACTTTAATTTAATTCTTTCTTAATCTCTCTGTAATCTCCCTCTTTTCTTTCTCACTCCTTATGTAATGAACTTTGTAATTCCTCAACTTTTACTCTTAGTACATTCATTTTTCAGCTTTTTAAACAAGATGTATATTTATAATTATTGGTAATGACGTGTGATCAAATGCATTATGTTGTTTTGCACCTCGGAAGTCGTCAGTGTGAATGGTAATGTGCCTTCCTGATGAATAATGAATTAATACATGTAAGGAATGAAATTATCTTTTCAGGAGGGAAGTGAAGGGTGAAAAGCAAGTGTTTCCATTCATTAGTTATTTTCCGGTTCATGATACAGTAACGTGTGTGATAATATGGACAATAATGTGTTCTTTTGGTTTTCTTTGTGCTTCTTTATCTTAGTGGTAAATTTTCTTAATGCACAGGTTACTTTGTTGGTCAGATAAGTAAAGGAGTATTCGAAAATGTTACTTTGTTTCTTGTTCTGGCCTCTGTTCTCTGTTTCTTGTTGTAGCCTCTGTTCTCTGTTTCTTGTTCTAGCCTCTGTTCTCTGTTTCTTGTTCTAGCCTACATTCTCTGTTTCTTGTTCTGGCCTACATTCTCTGTTTCTTGTTCTAGCCTACATTCTCTGTTTCTTGTTCTGGCCTACTTTCTCTGTTTCTTGTTCTGGCCTCCATTCTTTATTTCTTGCTCTGGCCTCTGTTCTATAGGGAATGGCACGTTAATGGGCTTTTCTACCTTTTTTTTCCCCTTGGCCAGAGCAACTCATGAAAAAAAAAATTAGCTGTCACTACTACTACTACTACTACTACTACTACTACTACTACTACTACTACTACTACTACTACTACTACTACTACTACTACTACTACTACTACTACTACGATCACCACCAGCACTATTTTCCATATTTTTTTCTTCTTTTCAGTTGTAAGAAGTTTGAAATGTAAATTGTCTGAAATATTAAAAACGAGTGATAGTAATTGCATGCAGGAGAAAAAAAAATACAATGATTCTTTCTGTTCCATATTGAGACAAGTATTATTTCATATTTTGAACTATTGTTGTTTATATCATTACAATTATTTTAGAGAGAGAGAGAGAGAGAGAGAGAGAGAGAGAGAGAGAGAGAGAGAGAGAGAGAGAGAGAGAGAGAGAGAGAGAGAGAGAGAGAGAGAGAGAGAGAGAGAGAGAGAGAAAATTATTTAACTATTTTCTGAGAGAGAATTATTTAACTATTTTCTGAGAGAGAGAGAGAGAGAGAGAGAGAGAGAGAGAGAGAGAGAGAGAGAGAGAGAGAGAGAGAGAGAGAGAGAGAGAGAGAGAGAGAGAGGATAGCTTAATTATTTTCTATCTTCTTTGTTTTTAAAGGGAAATTTCAAAAAGTATAAGTATTACTTCTGGGTGAGCGTCGTCCATTTCTAGAGAGAGAGAGAGAGAGAGAGAGAGAGAGAGAGAGAGAGAGAGAGAGAGAGAGAGAGAGAAAGAGAAAGAGCCATTTACTAGACTAATTGGGTCCATGTCGAGGCTCAAAATAAGGTCTTTTCATCTAAGGGACTCGGTTTATTTCAATCTGATGTGCTGCCATTTTTTTTCCTCCCATCGGATTGTTGCCTCAGTGAATGTTGATTTTCCTGTGGCTGAGAATTCCATCCCGGTCTATTGAATTTTTTCCCCTACTACCTGGAAAATGAAAACACATACCTTATTTTTTTGTATATATATTTTTTTTTTCGTCAAGTTTTATATGTGTGTTTAGGAATATATGTCGTTTTTTGTTCTTCATAGAGGGAGGATTTC
>NC_087176.1:8617500-8632500 GCF_035594125.1 Scylla paramamosain
GGAAGCTTTAATATAACGTGTTCAAATATATGTGTAATTATATAGAAATTACTAATAAATTTCCCCCTATTACACTGCGCCATTACCTCCCCTCCCCACCCACCCTCGATATTTTGAAGATATGGTAGGTCATTAGCTCTCTCTCTCTCTCTCTCTCTCTCTCTCTCTCTCTCTCTCTCTCTCTCTCTCTCTCTCTCTCTCTAAATATTTCTAGTTTTGTTTCTCTTCCTTTTTTAACTTTTATCTTTTTTCTCTGCTTTTTTGTTTTTGCAAGTGTTGAGAAAATCTTTTTTTTTTTTGGATGAATAGAAATGGTGCGATTTTTATATATTGTTTTGTTTATCTGAATTTTCCTTTTCTTTCCTCTCTCTCTCTCTCTCTCTCTCTCTCTCTCTCTCTCTCTCTCTCTCTCTCTCTCTCTCTCTCTCTCTCTCTCTCTCTCTCTCTCTCTCTCTCTCTCTCTCTCTCTCTCTCTCTCTTTTATATCGAATAGATGAATATAGCGCCCATTCTTTTTTTTCATGTATGTTTTTTTTTTGTGTTTGTTTGAAGTTTACGAATTTTGTTTGCCAGGTATATGCTCTCTCTCTCTCTCTCTCTCTCTCTCTCTCTCTCTCTCTCTCTCTCTCTCTCTCTCTCTCTCTCTCTCTCTCTCTCTCTCTCTCTCTCTCCCCCCTTCGTCAGCTTTTGAAAATATCTCCGTTTTTTCTGTATTTCAAATTCTCTTTTTTTTTTTTTCTGTACTCGACTTTGTTTCTTTCTTCCTATGTACATAGTTTTTAGTCACTGAATCAGTCAGACAGTTAGATAGTCAGTGAATTGATCCGTTAGTCAGTCAGTCAGTCAGTCAGTCAGTCAGTCAGTCAGTCAGTCAGTCGGTCGGTCATTCATTCAGTCAATTAATCAGTGAATTAATCCACTAGTTAGTCAGTTAATCAGTCAGTCAGTCTGTCAGTTAATCAGTCAGTCAGTCAGCTACCTAATCAGTCAATTAGTTACTCAGCCAGTCAGTTAACCGAGTGTCAGTCAGTTAATCAGTCAGTCAGTCAGTCAGTCAGTCAGTCAGTCAGTCAGTAAATCAGTTTGCGCTAGAGATGAGTAGACTCTCTCTCTCTCTCTCTCTCTCTCTCTCTCTCTCTCTCTCTCTCTCTCTCTCTCTCTCTCTCTCTCTCTCTCTCTCTCTCTCTCTCTCTCTCTCTCTCTCTCTCTCTCAAAAGCAATTACCTGCTGCCTCGTCCCTCGCTTCCTGATTGGTCAATTGGACGAATTTCCATGAGGTGGATCACAGGCTTAGGGATTCACGCCCCCCTACTCGGTGACCTCCCTCTAGACCCCCAGTCCCCTCTACACCCCCTTCTCTTTCCCTCTACATTTTTTTCCCATCTACACTCGTATTCTCTTCCCCTTTTTTCCCTATCTCTAACTTCGTATCTTTTCTCTTTTCTCTTCTCTACACTTCTCTTCACTTTTTTTTTTCGTCTCCCTTTATTCGCCTCTTCTTTTCATATACATTTTTTCCTCTGATTTTTTCCTTTCCTAGTCTTGATTTTTATTAATATGCGTGATTTTTTCTTCTTTCCCTTCTGCACTCTCATCTTTTCATGGATCCCTCGTTCTTCTTCTCTCGACGCATATTTGTCTTTTTTTTTCTGTAGATTTCATGAATATTTCCTCTCTTTCTGTCTTTCCTTAATGACATTTCAGTTCCTTTCGTTACTTTTTTCCTTTCACCTTTGCTCATTACTTCGTTCACTTATTTTTTTTTCTATATATACACGTTTTTTTCCCCCTTATTTTCATGTACACTCTTCTATTCTTTTTTATTCCCATGCAAACTTCCATTTCTTCACCTTTTAGTCTCTTCCCTTTCTGTAAAAAATACTTCTCTTCCCAATAAAACACTTCCTTTCCTGGGCACTTTTCGCCTACGTTGCTTATAATTTCTCTCGTATCATTTCTCCCCTTGAGTTTCTCCCGCACCCTTCCCTCTGTACCCTTCTCTATTTCCCTCCCATTCCCTCTCCAGCTACTAAGCCTTGCCTATCCCCCTGGCGATCCCTCACTCATATCAAAGCCCCCTCTTCCTCCTCCTCCTCCTCCTCCTGATTCTCCTTCTCCCCCTCATCCTCTTCTACCTGCATGTTCTAAAATACCCCCTCCTCCTCTTCTCTCCCTCTTCCTCCTACTCCTCCTCCTCTCCACTTGCCCTGCACCCTCATCAGGTTGCCATTGACGAGGTTTAGATGGAAAGACCCCCCTCCCTCCCCCTCCTTCCCCACCCTTACCATCCCTCACCATCCACCCCTCCCTCCCCCTCCCTCCCCGAGACTAAGCGGACGGGATACTGGTGTGTTCAGTGTTGGTATCATGCACACCTGAGCGTCTGTAATCCTCGTTTTTTTGTGGATATGGTCGTCTTAGTTATATATTGTTTTGTTTATTAATTTATTCACTTATTTATTTATTTATTTATTTATTTTTTTTTTCGATTAATGAGGAAGTGTTGGATGATTTGTCTTCGTGTGGAGTTTGAAGAGGGGAGACTTTTATGTGGTTTTGTTTTCTGTTTTAGTTTAGGTTAGTTTAGGTTAGGTTAGGTTGGGTTAGGTTAGGTTAGGTTAGGTTAGGGTTAGGTTAGGTTAGGTTGCGTTAGGTTAGGTTAAGTTGGGTTAGGTTATGTTAGGTTGGGTTAGGTTAGGTTAGGTTAAGTTGGGTTAGGTTATGTTAGGTTGGGTTAGGTTAGGTTAAGTTGGGTTAGGTTAGGTTCGGTTAGGTTGGGTTAGGTTAGGTTTAGGTTAGGTTAGGTTAGGTTAGGTTAGATTATGTTAGGTTAGGTTAGGTTGGGTTGGGTTAGGTTACGTTAGGTTTATGTACTTAAGAATTAAGTTTTGTGGTTTGATTCAGGTGTAAGATTTGTTCTAGACAGGTGATGAGAATTGCTGTTGTGGGTCTAATAATTTTTTAAGATACGATATTTAACAATCCAAATCAAACCTAACTAACGTAATCTATCAAAGGAGGGATTAACCTAACTTAATCAAACCAAGCCAAACCAAACCAACACAACCGAACCCAACCCAACTAAACGCAAACAAAACCTAACCTAACCTAACCAAACCTAACCAAAGCAAGCCAAACCAAACCTATTCTAACCTAACCTTAACTAAACTAAACCTAACCTAACCTATCTAACCTAACCCTAACTAAACTAAACCAAATCTAACCTAACCTAACCAAACCTAACCTAACTAAACTAAACTAAACCAAACCTAACCTAACCTAAACCTAACCTAACCTAACCTAACCTAACCTAACCTAACCCTACCCTACCCAACCCAACCCAGCCCTAACTAAACCTAACCTAACCTAACCTATGGTAACCTAACCCTAACGAAACCAAGCCAAGCCAAGCCAAACAAAATTAAAGTAACCTATCAGAGGAGGAATCAATTTATAGAACTCGTGGGTGGAAAGTTCACGGGAGGGAAATGAACCCAAACGAGCAGACCAGCGGAGGAACCTAACCGAGGCAGTCCATCTCCAAACTATCTCCACACTTTAGCTTGTATTCGAAAACACTTTGCTCTCACCACGGCTATTTTCAAACACCACAGAGATGATTAACCGAATTCTCAAGACTATTTTTCATATTAATAACGTAAAAATCATGTTAAACACCCTTAAAACCCACACAGCTTCAAGTAGTGGAGTGCGGGTGGAAGGGTTTCAGAATATAGGCTTTACAAACCTGCTCCACCACCATCACACCCACGCTTCCGCCATCACGCCCACCCTTGCAGCACTCCAGCACATTAAACAGCGGTCGCGACACTTGATAACAGCTCTGCGGCCGCGACAAACTATCAGCAAGACATATTTTGCCTTGATGTTTCTGCTTTACTGCGCCGCCACTCCCGCGAGGCTCCATCAAACAAACAAATGAAGATCGTAAACATTGGTTGGCGTTGGATGATGTCCCCCGCGTACCTTCCCTTCCCTTCCCTTCACTTTCCTCCATATTGACGTTGTCCTTCTTCTCTTCCTCCTCCTCCTCCTTCTCTTCCCATTCTTTCACCTCTTTCTCTTCCTTCTTACTCTCCTCTTTCCTTTTCTGTCGTTTCTCTTCCTTTCTCTTCTCTTCCCCTTCTCTTTGCATTGAATTGATGTCCTTTTCCTCCTCCTCCTCCTCCTCCTCCTCCTCCTCCTCCTCCTCCTCCTCCTCCTCCTCCTCCTCCTCCTCCTCCTCCTCCTCCTCCTCTCACTTTCTATCTTCACTTTTTCCTATTCCTTCACTTCACTTCCTCCAAATTGCCTTGATTTTCTCCTCTATCTCCTTTTCCTCCTCGTCCTCCTCCTCTTCCCTCCTTCATTTTATCCCTTCATTTCTCTTCTGTTCCTTCCACTTTTTATTTTTCATTATTTTAATTTCCCCTTTATCTTTTCTATGCTTTCTCTTTTTCGTTGCCCTTTCTTTCTCTCCCTTTCCCTCCTCCTCCTCCTCCTCCTCCTCCTCCTCCTCCTCCTCCTCCTCCTCCTCCTCCTCCTCTTCCTCTTCCTCCTTCTCCTGTAACAGTGTACATGTGTTTTCTTGTTCTACACTCGAGCAAGGAAAACACAGAGACAGGGACAAGGAAGAATAAACAGGAATATGTGTGTGTGAAGAAAGAAAAAGAATGATACGGTATTGTTTATATAATTTTTCGAGTCTTTTTTTTTTTTTTTTTTGTTCTTACACTTGTTGCCTCAATCTCCCCTGCTCTCCTCTCCTGTTGTTGTTTGTTTGTTTGTTTGTTTGTTTGTTTGTTTGTTTTGTTGGTGTTGGTTTTGTTCGTATTTTTATTGTTGTTCCTGATCTCCTCCTCCTCCTCCTCCTCCTCCTCCTCCTCCTCCTCCTCCTCCTCCTCCTCCTCCTCCTCCTCCTCCTCCTCCTCCTCTTCCTCTTTCTTCTCTTCTTTCTCCTCTCCTTCCTCCTTCTCATCCAGTCAGATATTGGGTCAATTAATGTAACCCTCCTCCTCCTCCTCCTCCTCCTCCTCCTCCTCCTCCTCCTCCTCCTCCTCCTCCGGGCCAGTTAGCGCAGTGTATTGGTAACACACAAGTCGTCTATTAAGCAGAGTACTTAACTTCTGAAATATCAAACTAACTTATTCAACAGGGGACCCTTTATCAGCCATTAGATTACGTTACTTATAGGGAAAGCACGCCTGAGGGAATTGGACGCAGGGGTAGGTTATCTAAATGCAAAATTGAGCGGTATTAGTTAAAGTTTGCGAATCACAGTAACTCAGAGGCGAAAGATCGTCTACTTTGCGTCAGGAACGGTGAGTAACTTACTTGTAAAGAAGTGTATGGCTTAGAAACTTTGCATATCACACTAGCTTAGAGCCGTAGGATTATCTGCTTTACGTTAAAAAATTGTGAGTAGTTTGATCTAGATGGAATATTAGGAGTTAAAAATTTGGTGTGTTATAGAAATCAAGTGAAAATTTGGTAGGTATGATAATGAAACATCTACTCAGTACGTATTATGAATTGAGTTATTAATAAAGAACACATTTACCTGATGCAACAATTCACAACACTAAAAGCAATTTATGGAATCCTAATAAGCACCTAAAAGAAAGAAGGGGATAAGAAACATCATAAATTTGCAACATCTGCCCAGTAAAATATTTAGAGGTGGCTGTAGAGCAAGGAAAGCTGTCTTAGAGTGGTTACTGATTGAGGAAAGATGTCCCAAATAAGAACAGAACATAAGAAAATAAGGGAAACTGCAAGAAGCCATCAGGCCTACACGTGGCAGTCCTTCATCTCCATCCATAAATCTGTCTGATCTTTTAAAGCTTCCTATTGAAATGCCATTAACAACCTGAATTAATTCCATTCATCCACCACTCTATTTGAGAACCAATGCCTCCCTATCTCTTTTTTTTTTAATTTAACTTTTTGAAATATCCATGAAAGGGTTAGCCTGCTGAATCTGTAGAGGCAAAGAAGAACCATTAAAATATACAGTATAACACTAAGATATGATAAAATTCTATACAAGGGAACTCTTATTCAAAACTCGTGTGTGTGTGTGTGTGTGTGTGTGTGTGTGTGTGTGTGTGTGTGTGTGTGTGTTGGGGAGAAATACAATATCCAGGTGTTGTTTGTGTAAAAAGAAAACAGGAAAAAATGTCGTAGTTTTTTTTATATATATTATTTGCACGTTTTTCTTTTTTTCCTTCTCTCTCTACCTGTGCATTACGCGCCCTGCTTAATGAAGATGAACGAGAGAAGATGCGAAATAGTTGTTGTATCTTTTGAGTTGTCTGCACCATTAGTCCCTTTGTTTAGGACGAGGAAGAGGAGAAAGAGTAGGAGGGAGAGGAGCAGCAGGAGGAGGGAGGACAGCACAAAGGAACACAAACGTAGAAGAAAAACATCACCACACCTATTGTTCCTAATGAGGCTTTCATAAACTGCATTACCTAATTTGAAGTGAGGCGTTGGATAGTACCAGTAATAGCATTAGTAGTAGTAGTAGTAGTAGTAGTAGTAGTAGTAGTAGTAGTAGTAGTAGTAATTGTTATTGTATTAGTAATAGTAGTAGTAATAATAGAAGTAGTAGTAGTAGTAGTTGTTGTTATATTAGTAATAGTAGTAGTAATAATAGAAGTAGTAGTAGAGTTGTTGTACGAAGTAGTGGTAGTAGTAGTAGTAGTAGTAGTAGTACTAGTAGTAGTAATAGTAGCGATAGTAATAGTAATTGTTGTTGTTCGTAGTAATGTTATTAGTTTATGTAGTAGTAGTAGTAGTAGTACTTTTTTGTTGTTCTTGTTAGTAGTAGTACTAGTAGTAGTAGTAGTAGGAGGAGGAGGAGGAGAACGAGGACAGGGAGGATAGAAAAACAACAATAACAACAACAACAACAACAATAACAACAACAACAACAATAGTAATGACTGAAACAGCAACAACGAAAAGAGCTACAAGCACGAAGTACAATTACACTTGCAACACATCAAGTAATCACGGGCATTCTTTACTTAGAAGGCAATGCATCACCCAGGTTAATTAGGGCGGCGAGTGTTGCGTCAGAGGACACACCTGTGGCGCCACCTTGAGTTTTGAGGTGGAGATGAAGGGGAAAGAAAAAAAAATATTGTGCTGAGGTCGAGATAAATGTGACGAATGGCCTTAAATTATAACTTTTGTCGCGGAAGTTTTGTTTTGGGTTTATATTTCTTTTTTCAAGGATTTCTCTTCCTTCGTTTTCTTCTCTTGTTTCTTAATGTATTTTCGTGAATTTTATCTGTGTGTTGCTTTGTTCTTATTTTATTTATTAGTTCAGTTATTCATTCAGTATTTATGTGTGTAATTATGTTTGTATTTGTTTGTGTTTGTGTTTTTTCTTCGTTTTCTCTTCTTGTTCCTTGATATATTTTCGTGAATTTGATCTTAGTGTTATTTTTTATTTTTATTTTCCATTATTTATTGGTTCTGTTATTCATGTAATATTTGTGCGCCTAATTATACATTTATTTGTTTATTTTCTTTTCTTTTTTCTATTTTTGCTTATTTATGTATTTACTTCTGTTCTTACTTCAGAATTAATTGTTATTTTTTACTTGTCGGTCTTTCTGCATCTCCTCCTTTACAAGAAATAATAATAATAATAATAATAATTTCACATCATTCTTACACAATAATACGAAAAAATTCCAACATTATAAGTAAACCGAAGGCATATTTTCTTTACTTCATTATTTATCCCTCCTCCTCCTCCTCCACCTCCTCCTCCTCCTCTCCTCCTCCTCCTCCTCCTCCTCCTCCTCCTCCTCCTCCTCCTCCTCCTCCTCAACCGCACGTCTTGCAGATGATAATGCATTGACATTCCAGATTCTTTCTCTCGAACCAAGAACAAACACTGCATATTTGTTTTTAATGACTGCAATTTATCATCTTGTGGTTCATCTTCACGGTTGTCATTAGCATTTCTCACACACACACACACACACACACACACACACACACACACACACACACACACACACACACACACACACACACACACACACACACACACACACACACAGGCAGGTTTTAAAAGCAGAATTTTTGTGGGATTTCAAGGGGAGACAGTGAGATCCCAAACGCACTGATATCATTTAGGCATATGAAGGATGTCCTGTTTGTTGAGTTCCTTCCTGCTCCTCATTCCTCAAGCTGCGGCATTAAGAGATGAGGAAGATGATGGTGATGGTGATGAGGGGAAAGTGAGGTGGTGATCATGGCGTAGGAGGAGGAGGAAGGGGAGGGAAAGGTTAAGGACTCTCTCTCTCTCTCTCTCTCTCTCTCTCTCTCTCTCTCTCTCTCTCTCTCTCTCTCTCTCTCTCTCTCTCTCTCTCTCTCTCTCTCTCTCTCTCCTTCCTATAAAATTTCCATCGAGTTTTTATTTTATTTCCGACCTGTTTCCTGTACATTTTATGCCGGAGGGAGTGGAGGGTGGCGAGAGAGCCTTCTACTTTGCTGTCTTTTTTTTTTTACTATTACTACTGTTTTGTACTCCTAGTCAGACCATCTCATAAATATTGCGAGATCTGTTGTGGTCTATGTATTTTTGTATGGATCTCTCTCTCTCTCTCTCTCTCTCTCTCTCTCTCTCTCTCTCTCTCTCTCTCTCTCTCTCTCTCTCTCTCTCTCTATGGCTAGATGCGTAGGAAGGGTGTTATCTGGGCTTGTTTACTAGTGCACCAATCACCACACGCTTCACCCACCTTACACACACACACACACACACACACACACACACACACACACACACACAGAATCAAGACGAAACTACCCTGTATATTAAAAGAACAGTATTACACGTACTCTTGGTGAGATACACGTACTTATTTGCGCACGTGCTTACCTGTGAGTTACCTGCACGTGCTTAAGGCAATTTGTTGGCGTGGCTTTATGCATATTCAAGCGGCGTAGACAATATTACCAGTAGGCCGTGTGTGTCATTCATGCTTACATAAAACTGAATTATTGCCGTAATATCGCTGCAGTGATGGCGCCCGAGAGAGAGAGAGAGAGAGAGAGAGAGAGAGAGAGAGAGAGAGAGAGAGAGAGAGAGAGAGAGAGAGAGAGTGCAAAACGACATGAAGGTTAAACAGGGGTGCCAAAATAGTACCGAAATCCGACATTTTAAGAGAGAGAGAGAGAGAGAGAGAGAGAGAGAGAGAGAGAGAGAGAGAGAGAGAGAGAGAGAGAGAGAGAGAGAGAGAGGTCCATCCTCTTCGACGTTTATTTTCATCGCGAGGGGAATCATTTGCAAAAGCGATATTCTTGATTTTAATTAGTTTCCCATCTGGTGATCGCGCTGGCCAGTGTTCGCGTTCATCTCACAAAATTAACCCCCGAATGAATTTACACTTTTGCTTCATTAACTTCATTGCTTCCAAAAATCCATGACGTGAACTTAGTGAAAAGAAAAAAAAAAAAGTATCTTGTTGAAGCATTACGGAAAGGAATACTGGGTAGAAGTGAAGGAAGATTTCTGATAATTATGTGAAAATTTTGAGACTAAATGTTGGATTGTATAATGGCTTCTTCTTTAGTTCTGTAATATGTATGTTTTTGTTTTATTGCTGAAGGAAGTTAAAGCAAGGGAAGTAAAATAAAGAAAATAGATAGTTTTCTGTGATGTATTCTTTGTAACATATGAATCAGGAAAGAAAAGTATGGCTGAGAAAAAATGGTTTGTATATTCATTTCATTAAGTAATGAGTGGAAATATTACGATGCTAATATTTTCACTGTTATTTATATCACTTTAGCTTTTTCATTATATTTTCGTATGTAATCAAGAAAAAAAAAAAAAAAATCCTGTGATCCACTATCGGCTGAAATAATCACAATAAACACAGTAATCAGGAAAATTGCTAAATAGGGAAACACTCGATTAAACTATGCAAATATTTGTTAATATAATCAGTACAGGAAGTTATAATTAGATGATAATTTCTCCCGTTAATTATGATAACAAGCTCACCATAACATATGATTCAGGAAGCCACGCCGCTGCTTAGTTAAAGGGATCCGCGCTGCAAACAAGGGCGCCTCAAGTGTAACGGAGCACACACGCAGCTCGATATAGAGTGATGGATAGCTAGATAGATAGATGATTTGTTGACCACAGTTCTAAGACACGCACAAAAAGAAAAAAAAAATTATTACAAAACTCCACTGACAAGAGAATCACTGTAGTCACATTAATATAGTCTTTCTCTCTCTTTTTAGGTATTTCAACACACACACACACACACACACACACACACACACACACACACACACACACACACACACACACACACACACACACACACACACACACACACACACACACACACACACACACATGACCTAATCAATATATACGATCTAATAACCAAGTAAGAAAAAAAATCCAGCTTATTTATTTATTTTTTTACTTTATGATTTTCTTACGAGTGACAGGTTGAGCAGGCTTTTTTTTTCTTTTTTTCTTTTTTTTTTCTTTTTTTTTTTTTGTGCACGTGGTCAGTCCCTTTGGTATGTAGAAAGGAGCGACAACGGTCTTTGAGGATGTAATCGACTCGCAGCACTGGTCCGAGTTTAGTTTCGGTGCTTCGTCGGTGTTCGAGAAGAGCGGGCAGGAGTGATTCACATGTGCTCGTCAGACAGAGGAGTGTGTGGGATTTTTACTTCATTGTTTTTTTTTTTTTTTTTTTTATGGATTCGTTTTCTTTGCTTTTATTCTTTGGTATACTGTTTCTTTTTTCTTTTGATGCCTTTCGCAGATAATAAGAATAATTTACGAATATATTTTAAACCGATACGTTAATCTTTTTTTTTTACAGTTATCTTTCATATTATTATTATTATTTTTTTTTTTTTGTATGGATATATCGTGTTCTTAATAGATATGACAATTTCCTTTCCTTTCAGTATCTATTATGACCATTTATTTAACGAGCTTCACTTTAAGAGTTAAACACGTCAACATTTCGTTAAGCTCAAGACAGTAATTCCCCGCTGATTCCGCCGAGCAATGTCTACCCTTCGCTCCTTCAATAGAAAAATTTTGTTTACCGGGTTTTACGAGCGCTGCGGACATTTGCTCTAACAATGATTTACGAGCGGCAGTGTTGACAGGGAAAGTTATGGATGTTGACAGGAAGGGAGACCTTGAGTGTAATGTGCAGGTGAATGGTGAGCTGTTTGATCTGGTTCAGGGCGGCCAGAGATTTAGCTTGCTGTTATTGGGGAGAGGCAAGTATGTAAGTCAGCATTAAAGTGGCTTGGGGCATTTTTTGGCTGACCAGTCGTCCCATATGTCTTAACGGAGGGTTGGGTGGTGGCAGGGTTCGCCGGCTGAGTGTACCGTTGTCTCTACCTTGCAGTTATTGTATAAAGAAAAAAAATGTTTGTCAGTATTAGAGTGGTTTTGATTTTTTTTTTTCTTTTCGTTACAAGTCCTAGCCACCTCACTTGATTTTAAGGTATTAAGTAATGTTACCTTACGTGAGGTTATCCAGTATAATAACGTAATTAAAAGTACTTAAACACTTCAGAATACTTAACCTAACCAAACCTAAACAAACCTAACCAAACGTAAGCTTACCTAACTTAACCTGACCTAACTTATCTAACGTGACCTAACTTAATCTAATTTAACCTAACCAAGTCAAATCAAATCTAACCTAACCTAACCTAACCTAACCTAACCTGACCTAACTTAACCTAACTTACCTAACGTAACCTAACTTAATCTTATTTAACCTAACCAAACCAAATCTAACCTAACCTAACCTAACGTAACCTAACCTAAACAAACCTAACCTAACCTAACCTAACCTAACTTATCTAGCGTAACCTAACTTAATCTAATTTAACCTAACCAAACCAAATCTAACCTAACCTAACCTAACGTATTCAAACTTAACCTAAACCTAACGTAACCTTATCAGACTCACACCAAAAAAGAAAGAGAATGCTGCTATGATTAATCTTTACATGATCCTATTTTCTTTTTATAATTTAGGGATCGGTGGTGAGGTCCTTGCGTAGCGGATTTGAGTTCCTTGTATGCTGAAGGGAAAAATTACAGTACGTTAGAATTCCTGACTTTCTGAACCTTCCCTCCAATACTTTCAGGTCGCCGGCAGACTGGAATGGTTCAATATGGCTTAGTACTGTGTTTGCTAAAGAAAAGTTATTGCATTACGCTAGGATCCCTGTATCTGTGACCCCGCCGTCCACTACTTTCACCTCGCAAGCCTCGTGTGGTCCAGTAAAGCTTAGCGGTTCACTCAGGCTTAATGGTTCAACGGGGCGCTCTGTGGACCCAAGAATTTCTGAGTTTCAATGGAGTGCATGGAACCGCGGCCCATTTCACCACTGCTTGCATTATTCTCCCACCGCCTTTCTGTCTCCTGACTCTGACTTTCTGCTTCACACGGCGTTAGTTCATGTTCTGGAAAGCAACACGGAAAGCCACGCTGCTGGAGAGACTGGCTGGCGTGAGAGTGAAAGATTGACTGCCACTTGGTACTCCTTTCCCTAATTACCAATCACTTTGAGACATTTTTACTTGTTCTGCAGCCACATCCAATCTCTGAACTGTGAAGAAATTGCAAAATGTATTCTTTTCCATTGCTAACTTTCTTGTAGATGCTTATAAAGACTTCACTCATTGCTTCTGGTGCTGCCAATTGTCTCGTATCAAAGTGAAGGCATCAGCACCACACACGGTTCTTAGAAAACGTGAAAATTTCGTGACTTTTCTTCAGTGCCACTAGAAACTTAGTACTCTGCACGATACACAAGCATGAATGGACTTGTTCAGCGCTGGAAAGTAAGATAAGTGTGTCAACAACTCAAAATACTCCACATGGTACTTAGAAGAGAGAGAGAGAGAGAGAGAGAGAGAGAGAGAGAGAGAGAGAGAGAGAGAGAGAGAGAGAGAGAGAGAGAGAGAGAGATTCACCTAGCATTGGAAAAGGAGCAGGAGAGATGAGGTGATAGTGATGATGGTGATGGTGGTGCATGCAGATGGTGAGGGGGGGGGAGGTCACGAGGGTCTGGAAGTTTGTGGAGGGGACGAAGAAGGTGGAGAGGCGAGGGTTGAAGAATGTCATTGGTGCGTGAACGTGCGTGGAGAATGAGACATGCCACTGGAGGAGGCGGAGGAATGGAGGAAGGACCTGATGGGAGTGGCAAGGATTCTAGGGTTTTGCGTGTTATTTCTTCTTTTCCTGTGGTTGTTTTTGTTGTCTTTATTCTTTGCTGTTGTCTTTTTGTAATGTCGTCTAAGGAAAGGTGGAAGAGGTGTGCGCTTGGAAGGTTCGTATTAGTGGTGGTAAAAAGAACAGTAGCAGTGGTGAAAATGGTAGTGATATTCGTATTATTATGGTATTTTTTTTTTACTTTATTGTCGTGCAAAACACCGTATTTTTTAATTGTAGCGGTAACGAAGAGCAAGAACAATAACAACAACAATATCAACATCAACAGCAGCAGCAGCAGCACCACCACCACCACCACCACCACCACCACCACCACCACCTATAACAACAACAACAACAACAACAACAACAACAACAACCAACAAAAACAAACGACAATCACCAACACCACCACCACCACCACCACCACAACAACAACAACAACAACAACAACAACAACAACAAACGACAATCACCAACACCACCATTACCACCACCACCACCACCACCACCACCACAACAACAACAACAACAAAAACAAAACAACAAACGACAATTATCACTACAACCACCACCACCACCACCATCACCACCACCACTACTACCATCGACAAACATATGACTGAACAGCAAATACGTGAGGTGAGAAGTAGCTCGATTTGCAGAAACGTCAGTTCATTAGGGCGGTCTGTTATACCCGAGCAGCCTGAATCTCGCTGGCTGAGTGGCGGCAATGGTTATATCTCCAGTTTAGGTTAGGTTAAATTTGGTAGGTTTAGGTCAGGTCAGGTTAGGTTAGGTTAAGTTAGGTTAGGTTAGGTTATGTTATGTTATGTTATGTTATATTTGGTAGGTCAGGTTATTCAGGTTAGGTTAGGTTAAGTTTGGTAGGTTTAGGTCAGTTTAGGTTAGGTTATGTTAGGTTATATTTGGTAGGTCAGGTTATTCAGGTTAGGTTAGGTTAAGTTTGGTAGGTTTAGTTCAGGTTAGGTTAGGTTAAGTTTGGTTAGGTTAGGTTAAGTTTGGTAGGTTTAGGTTAGGTTAGGTTAGGTTAAGTTTGGTAGGTTTAGGTCAGGTTAGGTTAAGTTAGGTTAGGTTAAGTTTGGTAGGTTTAGGTCAGGTTAAGTTAGGTTAAGTTAGATTATGTTATGTTAAATTTGGTAGGTTTACGTCAGATTAGATTAGGTTAGGTTAGGTTAACGCCTCCACTAACACTTTACATCTTATAATACCGAATGCTCGTCACTATGTTACTGCTTAGGTTGTGTTAGTTAAGTTAGGTTATGTTAGGTTAGATTTGCTTAGGTTAGCATACGTTAAGTCAGATTAGGTCAGGTTAAGTTAGGTTATACATTTACATTTATCACTTCAGGTTATATTAATTCCTGTAGGATATAAATGAGGATCCGTGTGTGTTGTAAAGAGGATTAGGAAAAAGATGATAAGGAATGGAGGTAAACAAGGAATGATAAGAGGACAAGGGGAGGTCATGGAGATAATAGAAGAGGGCGATAAATAAAGATAATCAGATAATTAATTGAACGAGGGAGAAGGGAAACTGAGGAAGACGTGTTGCACTTACTGAAAAGAAGACTTGGTACCCTGAATTATGTCTGTGTGTGTGTGTGTGTGTGTGTGTGTGTGTGTGTGTGTGTGTGTGTGTGTGTGATCATTTTCCATGGATAATTTCTCTCTCTCTCTCTCTCTCTCTCTCTCTCTCTCTCTCTCTCTCTCTCTCTCTCTCTCTCTCTCTCTC
>NC_087176.1:8637500-8652500 GCF_035594125.1 Scylla paramamosain
AACACACCTAATCACATCGTATTTTTATGTCCTAGTTATCAATTTCTTTCTAAATCATTTAAAAATATTAATGTTTTCATCTCAACTTTCTCCCTAAACACATACCAGCACATATCAGTATAACTTGCTATCCTTTGACTTCAATTTTCCACTGACTCCTAAAACACTCGGTATATTTATTAATGTTATTCTGCCATAAATTTCATCCTAACATAATTACCACTTACTATCCTTCAATTTTCCTTCTGAAACATTAAACTCAACGCTACTTTTCATCCTAGTTCTTTCTGTAACACTAAACCCACCATTGCAGATGAGAAGGAATCTGAAATACTGAATTCAACACTACACCTTGCTACTTTCTTTAACACCAAACCCAGCATTCCACTTGACAAGATAGAGGTGTAGAGCCGTGTGATGCTTAGTGGGACTCGTCAGGTGCCCTCATTACCTTCTACAGCCACGGTTCATCAGAGGTTTCCAGGCTGCGGGCGGCGGACTGGTGGTGGGCGACGAGTCAGGATGGGGAGAGGAGTGAGGGAGGGAAGCGGATGGAGGCTGGATGAAGGAGAATGAGGGTCGAGGAGGCTCTTCTCGACATAGGCTGGGGACGAGGAGTGTTTTGAGTCATCGCAGCATAAACAGGCGGGAACTGTCTGCGGTGTTGATCGAATCGATGTGTGTTCCTTCCACTGGAGCTTCCCGCCGCTCTCTTCATGTGTCTGGGGGAAGGAGGAGGAGGAGTGGGTGGAGAGTGGAGAGGGTGGAGGCGAGGCGTGTGGTGGTTTGGACGACTTAAAGTGGTTAGGACTCGGTGGTGCGTTACGTGACGTGTGTGTGTGTGTGTGTGTGTGTGTGGCCTTGATGGGGTTGACTTGGCTACGGCCCAATTCTGAAGATTATAGCGACTTTTTTCTCTCTCCTTTTAAGAGCACGGAGGTCAAGAAGGGAGAGAAGGAAGCAAGGAAGAGAGTAGAGGGAGAAGTAGGAGGAAGTCATCATTGTTGGTACTCAGAGTAGCTGCAGGTGCCACACGAGTGTTACTTTTGTCCCAAATACAATAATTTCCAAGCTGTTTACACTCAAGATTTAAGCTGATGCTCTCCTTAACCCTTTCCCCCGCTACACAGCTCTTCCCCTAAGCACCTATAACCTTTTTAAACCCCTAATTTTGTACTACAGTCTCTTTCGTACCCTAGAAAAGACCAGTTTTATCTTTTATTCTTTGTGTGTGTCCGTGGAAGCAATTTTCTACAGAGTTCTGAATGATGACAAGGGTCGGCCATGGTAAGAAATGTTTGCATGGTGTGAAAATCTCGGTTATATTCAGTCATTTCTCTGTGGCTCGTATTATTAAACACTGCTAATTTGATATGGACTATTTTCAAAGGTCAATTAGGTGTATAAAGATGAACACAAAATAAGTTAAGCAGCGGAAAAGAAAGAAAGAAAGACTAAGTATGACTGAATTCTTTTGCTGGGGAGTCAGGTTATTTATTCTATGTGTTTTCTCATTAAAGATCTCAAGACACTTCTGGTAATTCTGAATATTTTTGGCCAATTCTCTTTTGGGACTGACATCATCACTAATCCTTTTCCATTTACTGTCTTTTTTGTTACCCTTGGCCAGATCTCTTACATGGACTAAAGAAGCCTTGTTAAAACCATCACTTGAAACATAAAAAAAAGAAAAAAACACCCTTGAAAACCTTTATAACTTCCACTAGAGCCTTTCAGAAGTAGGAGAGATAACTTGCATGAATGTCTGAGAATACGTCCCCTTATGAACCGTTATCTCTCTCCGCGGTGGGTGACTCTCAGGGGCGTGCTGAATATTACACACACACTCCAAGGGGCAGTAAAGTTCAATTCCCTGCCTGGTGTGCTTCAGATTTTACTTTGATATGTACATGAGTCTTTTGAGGGTCATTTCCACGCCGTTCCAGAAATGCGAGGGCGTCCTTTCCTTCCCTCACCTTTCTCCTTGCCTCTCTCCCTGCCATGCACCTTTGATCACTTCGCCACGCCCAAGCAAAACGCACGCAAAGCTTCACTCCAAAAGAATTCATGAAAACTATAATTGCCTTAACGCCTTGACCTTCTCTCTATCTCCCTCTTCCTCCCTTTCCCCCATGCGTCCCTCTCCTTCCTTCTCTCTATCTCTCTCTCTGCTTTTATACTCACATTTAAACTACCTGGCGAGTATTTACAAGGCGGACACCAATAACGAGCTTGTTTTGCAACCTGCGGATCCATTACGAGGAGGCGAGATGGAAGCAGAGAGGAAAGGAAGGAAGGAAGGGAGGGAGGAAGAGGGGGAGGGAAGGAGGAGTAAAGAGGGAGGTCAGGGTTAAGTTGAGAAGTAAACTTGAAAAGATGTAAAGAGCGAAGAAGGAGGAAAAAGGAAAGAAGAAAAGAGATAAAAGAAGAAGAGAATTTTTGGAGAATTTGGTGTTTTCTGGTGTGTGTGTGTGTGTGTGTGTGTGTGTGTGTGTGTGTGTGTGTTTCTTGACCTCATTTGAACCAGTTTTATTTGTTTGCTTGTTTGATTGTTTATCTTGTGACTCGCTCCTCTTTTGTCACGACCTTACATTCTCCTTGTTCTTTACAGGTCACGCCGGGGTCACACCGAGGTCAGGTCAAGGTCAGAAGAGTCCCAGTGGGTGAGTGTTGACCCTTGCTCTCCCATCACGCTCCCCCTCCTTCCCTATTCACCTCACCATCCCATGCATTCACCATCATCTCTCTTCCTCTCTTCCTCACCCCTCTTCTCCTCACTCTTCATCACCTCACACCTCATCCCCCTCCATTTATTTCCCCTCACGCCCCTTCCTCTTCCCCTCATGCCTATCACTGCTCTTCCTCCTCTTCTTCCTCCTTCTCTATATACATAAATTTTCTCTTCTGTATGTTTACTCTATAATTATTGTAAGGAAATGTATGCATAACTGAAACTTGTATGCAATTAAGGCATGTCTCTTATAATTGGTGGAAATTTTGACTTTAAATTAAGTTAAATATCTCTTGTTTTTTTTTTTTTTATATATATATAAATTTTATGATGTATGTTCTTAGTTCGTTTTTTTTTTTTTTTTTCTCGAAGGGGAACACTGTGTAGAAATTTAGATTGGAGCATTGTAAAATCAGTGTAGCGGAGTATGTGCATGTAAACTCACTGTAAAAAGTAAAAAAAAAAAAACAAAGAAAAAAAAAAGAATAAAATAGAATAAATAAAATAAAGCAGCGGAATAAATATTGTTGAATTCTTGTGCTCGGAATGGTGAAAGTAATGGTGTGTGTGTGTGTGTGTGTGTGTGTGTGTGTGTGTGTGTGTGTGTGTGTGTGTGTGTGTGTGTGTGTGTGAAAGAGTAAGTCAAGTGGTAGGCATCGTGTGGGCGGCGCTGACGAGGGTATCACTCACAGCCACCTCATTATTAACGTCTTTTCATCATCATCATTTAGTTTATCTTGTGTTGGTGACGCGCGGGAATCATGTGCTGTGGAATCATCTTTGTATTTTTGTTTGTTTCTTGTTTTCTGTTGATTTTTCTTTTTTTTCTTTTTCTTTTTTGTATACTCTCTGTTTTTTCTTTTCTGTCGTCTTGTGTATTTTCTTTCCTTATTTTTTTCATTTTTATATTTCCTCTTTTTGTATTATCTTTTTTCTCTTTTCTTTCTTTCATCTTTGTATATTTTCTTTATTTTCGTTTTTTTGTCTTGTCTTCATTTCTTTCTTTCTATCATCTTTGTATCTTCTCTCTATTTCTTCTTTTTCTTTTGTCTTATATTTTGTTTCATTTTTCTTCCATCTCTATATCTTCTCTTTATTTGGTCTTCTGTTTTGTCTTGTATCTTCTTTTTCTTTCTTATTTTCTTTCTCTTTTCCCTTTTCCTTTACTTATTTCCACCCAAAAACATCATACATATTTTTATTTTTATTCATCTTTAAACTTTGAAAACCAACTCTCAAAAAACTTGGATGATTTTTTTTTTTTTTTTACAATTTTCTCCTCGTTCCCAGCCAAGTTATCACCACCTTTTTAATGACAGCGAGTTTAAACATTAATTTATAACCAAACGTAGTAATCTTTCTCAGTCAATACAAGGACATTACATTTACGACATAAACCTTACAACACTTCACCCCGACAAGGATTTTTTTTTTTTCACTTTTTCTTCGTTCCCAGCCAAGTCATCATTCACCTTTTCTAATGACAGCGAGTTCGAACATTAATATATAACCAAACATACTAACCTTTCTCATTTAATACAAGGACATCATACACGCCACATATACCTTATAAAACTTCACTTCTTTCACTTTTCTTTCTAGTTTCCTGCAAAGTTACCATTCATATTTTTAATCACCTCTAATTCAAACACTGAATTTAATATATAATCAAGCCTAGAAGCCGTCTTTCTCAATTAAAACAAGGACTTTAGTCATGACACATCCCTGCAACGCTTGAGTCTCATAGCACAACCTGGTAATCAACAGCTTACTTAATCAACACTGACCTTCAGGTGATGGTAAATACAATCTTGTGACCTTACAGACAACACAGATATGACCTTTTCTTACCGTAATTCTCTCTCTCTCTCTCTCTCTCTCTCTCTCTCTCTCTCTCTCTCTCTCTCTCTCTCTCTCTCTCTCTCTCTCTCTCTCTCTCTCTCTCTCTCTCTCTCTCTCTCTCTCTCTCTCTCTCTCTCTCTCTCTCTCTCTCTCTCTCTCTCTCTCTCTCTCTCTCTCTCTCTCTCTCATGAACACCTGTATTTTTATTCACAGGTAAAAAAAAAAACTCCCACAGAATATTGACAAACACCCGCGACAAATTGGCCTTCACGTTCAGAATATTGAGCCACACCTGCACTGAATGATTCTTTTACTCACCTGGAAATCTGTTTTAATTAATGCAAAATGTTGAGTTTACCTGGAAATATAACCATTAGTCCTGGAAGTGTGCAAGTGATAGGCTGGTTTTTATTTTTTGTGTATATTTTGTCTTGTATTTCTGTGTGTGTGTGTGTGTGTGTGTGTGTGTGTGATGGTTTTACTTTGTATATTTTCTCTTACTAAATGCGTACGTGTGTGTGTGTGTGTGTGTGTGTGTGTGTGTGCGCGTAGGTAGGTAGGTAAATTTCTGTGAAAAAAGCCAGAAAACATCCTTTTTTCATGTGAGATTTCATGGAATTTCTTTTCACGATCGCATTTTACATTTTTCCCCTCGAGTTTTCAGTAGGATTAAAAAATCACACTTATTTTTCAACACTGCGATTTACTATGAAAGAAAGAGTGGCAGAAAAAGAAGCAGAAAGAAAAAAAATGTATAGGAAATATTATATAAAAGAAACTGAGGGAGAAGGAGGAAAAATAAAGAATGGAGGAGGAGGAGGAGGAGGAGGAGGAGGTCGTGGAGTACTAACATGACTATCAAGGAGTTTGTTATGTTTACTTTTCTTCGTAAGCCGCGCCACTGCAAGGCTTTATAGCAGAAAACATTCATTCAATATTTAAATAGCTGACGCGAGACTCCGTAACTCTCCCGCGCTGACAGGAAATGAACACGAGAAAAAAACCTTGTAAAATGAGAACCTTTCTGACGGAGGTTCTGAAGGAGCGGAGCAGAGCGAGTAACACACCTGGGAGGAAAAATATAGGGGAGGACCAAGGGCGTGGATTTCACCATTAGGATGATGAATCAGGAAAATGGGAGAGGGTGAAGGGGAGGAGTTTACCCATGAAAGCCACCAATCATAGCGAAGGAAGAAGGATGCAGGGTAGCTCATCCTATACTTCAAACACACGAGTCGTACCAGTAAAAAACAAAACCAAGACATGTAAACAAGAGACTTTCAAAGATGGATTTACCCGCGAAAGTTTACCTGTCAGGGAGTCTCGGGAACACACAACGTCAGAGGGGCCTTTCCACCAGGTAAGAGCAAACACCCCAAGGACTGAGAAGGTTGTAGGAAGCGTTAGTGTACAGAAAACATTGAGAGGTGTTAGGCATTGGGGATTGCACAGGGTAGATGAAGGAAACGCCGGGGAAAATTCTGCAACCCGTACGAGGTGAAGCACGTGTAGGCTGACAGGTGGAGAGACAGGGCCGTTTTAACACTGCAGAGGTAATTTGCTGAGGTGCAGGAGTGGCTGAGGGTTGAGTGATGGGATAAGGAAAGTGGAGGCGTGGAGGCCTGGCGGTGTGGTGGCTTGTTAGAGAAAGAGACACCACAGACAGCACAGACAGAACCGTCCGTCACTCAGCCTTTTTATCAATCAGGGTTAATCGTACACAATGAACTGTAGCGTGAGTGTTGTGCGTGACTTGCTGGTATAGAAAACGGGGAGCAGGAGAGACACGGAACGGCCAGAGGTGAGTGAAGGCAGGAGCTGTGTGTCTGAGTGAAGAGAAACAGAAGTAATGTAGCGGTGAAGGTCTTTGTGTACGTTCTCCCTTATCGCTCATGTCCACAGTATAAATGAATAAATAAAAGGATAAAAAAAAAAAAAACACACAAAGACGTAAGCTCAGGAATTTTGTATGGCTTTCAGGCAAGTGGGAGGGAAAAAAAGGCAAGAACTGTTTTTATAAGTGGATCAGAACTAGTAATGGGGACTTTTAAGGGTTTCATGTCACAAGATCATTAGGTTTCAGACTGTTTATCTCCATATTCGAGCAAACTTCATCTGAGAATGTATTTAATGGTTGTATAATGAGTGTGAGGAAAGCAGTTTTTTTTTTTACTTCTTTTTATGGACTAGTGTTGCAATACGAGTTTTACGTCATCAGCTGTTATGCAAAAAGAAAAAAAAAGCTTATGGATTAATTTTTAAAGGGACGAGGGTGAGGCGAGACGAAGACTTTATAATGTACGAAGTGTGGGTGACTGTGGCGGCTTGCATTACCTTATCACTTCCTTATCAGTTCTTGCATAGATACTCTAATGCTTTCTTTTCATGTGGAGACGCGTTACCTTATCAATTCTTGCTTATCAGTTGTTGCTTAGATTATTTATTGCTTTCTTTTCATGTGGAGACTTGCTTTATTTATCAGCTCTTCCTTAGATACATTAATGTTTTCTTCCTCATGTGGAGACTTCCGTTATCTTATCATTTCATTCATAGATCCACCAGTACATTCTTTCCATGTGGAGACTTACTTTATCTTATCAGTTCTTCCTTATATTTGCTGTTTTTGTTGTTGTTGTTGTTGTTGTTGTTGTTGTTTCACATAGAGGTTTGTGCAGAAAAAAACGAAAAACAAGACGAACTTCATTCATTTGCACAGAAATTGAAGGTTCTTCAGTATTAATCAGGAAAAAAAAGACATGCATTAGATTATAAAAAAAATAAAAAAAAAGAAAGAGAAGAAATTCAGCTTAGAGATTTTTCAGGTGTTCAGGTCAGTAAGGAGACTAACATTGCATAAGTGGTGTGGAAATCAGAAAGTTCCTCAACGTTAATCAGGAAAATCATGCATTAGCTTAAAAAAAAAAAACATTCGGCTTAGGTATTCTTTTCAAGCCGTGTGGCGTGTGAGGAATGCCGGGCCGAACTTTGCATTGAGCAAGGTGGAAATGAAAAAGTTCGTTGGCGTTAATCAGGAAAACATGTATTTGGCTCCCTCTTATTACTACCGCAGTGTAAAGGTGCTTAGATGTATTGGCACGCTGCACCCACAAGTCATCACAGCCAGCACTTAATCATTCAGAATCACAAAACTTTAAATACAGAGGCAGGTCGGAAAAAAAAATAATAATAATCACACGCCCCCCAAAAAAATCACAAATATAGCTCTGTACTCGCTTGTGTTTAATATCCAAGCCGTGTTTTCCTGCGAGATGGAAATGTGTGCTGTTTTGTGTGAGTGAAGGAACTTTTTTTCTCTTTCACCGTGATGTCTGACGAGACCAAACTCAACGCACCACTAATTTCACACTATTTTTTTTTTCTTTTATGAAATATACCTCAGAGCGACAGACTGTAGATGCCAGAACACGTGACCTTTAATCTTTTCCTCCTCTGCATGTTCGTAGTGAAGTTTATTAACCTCCTGAATTAAATGAAGCTTGCACATATTCACCCTTGTTTACGCATTCACAAATTAACGTGCTGGAGAACCATGCAGACGAGGAGCATTCTATTGTCTGACTCGATCTTCACTCCGCCCTCGTGGACTCTCCTGCCGCGCCTGCATTAGCCATCCCACCTGCGTTGCTTCCCGTACCTGCTGCCTGCGCGTCCCCCACACCTGTGCCGTCAGCCTCCCACACCTCGTCAGAAGAGCGCGGGGCGGCTCATTAAGGCCTCCGCTGCGATGCACAGTCGAGACCCACTCTATATGCTAATCTTGAATTTTCATCACTCGTGCCCGCCAGATGGATTTGTTGAATTTATTACTTTCCGCAGAAGGCAGGTGGATCTCCCCCAAAGTGTGTCTCAGAGGCGCCGCGCGAAGGAAAGACGGATGAGCGAATTATAAGAGGTTGGATCCGACGCGTGACGAAGGTGGAAATGTGACGAGATGGCTTAATTTTCTCTTTTGTGTCTCCATATTGTGTTGTGGAAGGACGGCCGGTCACCCAGAAGGTACTGCCTGCGAGGGTGGAAACTGGAAACGTACGACGGTATTTTGCGAATTGCCAAGAAAACTACATTTTTGCCGCAGGAATGGAATACAGAGCGAGGGAATTAGAGTGCGTGTCGCGCGAAGTGGCGAGCTGGGTCTGTTTTAGATCGTTCCCATTATGTTGAGAAATGGCAAACACGAGCCAGGTACTGCACAAGTAGCGAAATGTTGTCCGGGTTCAGGAAGTGTATAGTAGTGGCCATTTTTTGTTTTGTCTCTGGTAAAAAGCAAACGAGCCATGACCAGAAAATTGTGTTACGTTGTGTGACGAATATAAATATAGTACGTTTGTTTTGTTAATAAGAGAAATGTAAGTGATGTAGTATTTATGCACCGGAACCAAAACAAATATTATTTTGTAAGAGACGAATACGTAAATAAAACGAAATTATTGACTTGTGTAAGATTTTTTACGTCAGAGGAAATATAATTGAAGTACTTGTGAAATCACTTTGATGTGATGTTCAAAGTGAAATGGCAAAATATGTATGTCAGGTGAAATAAAATTGAAGTCCTTTTGGAATGGTCTTAACAACGTGCCATTGCGGTGTTGCAGGTAAAACTAGGAAACTATGAACGCTGGTATGAAACAGGAAGTGTCGTTATTTCAGAAAATACAGTAGCGAAAATATATAGCTTAGGCATTTGTTTTAAATTAAATTGAATTGGTATTGTAGCTGAAACAGCGAACTATAAACGTCGATGGGAAATGGAAAGTGTCGTCATTCAGAACAGGTACAAAAGGTGTATTATTTATACCAGAATAGATAATAACTGAAGCTTCGGTGCAATGGCCTACACGTGGTGATGGTGGTGGACTGGGAAACCATGAACGTTCATTTCGAAATGGCAAGTGTTTTCGCTTTAAAATGTAACGCATCGTGTCTGTAAGAGTGTGTGTCATTGAGGCTTGCATTAGATCACACTTCATTGGCATTGCGCTTAGAGTAGGAAACCTTGAGCGTCGATTTGAAGTGGAAGACGAAGAGTCCCGAGCAAAGTTGTGAGGGTTCTGTACACACCTGACATTCACCTTTAAAACGAGTCCGTCGCTGCGCCGAGGAAAGCAGAGGAAGACAGACTGCTCAGGAGTTTTCCACTCTGTTGTATGAAAGTTGATATACTGCTCAACTCCCGCATTAGGAAGTTCAGCGGAAAATGTGAAAATGTGTTCCGAGTCTGGTGCTGCTGCGAGGTTTTCCGAGCTGAGTTTCGTGTTGTTTGAAAAAAGATAAGTACGAGTTCCCGTCGATGTAGTGATACAATCTTTACCTGAGGACGAAGGAAAGCAGTCAATAGCTGAGTAGCACACAACGTACTCACCTCTGCCGTTGTTAGTGTTCAATATTCAGTCCTTTGTTCTGAAAATCCGTCTGGCGTCAGATCTGGTAAGACTGGCTGTATATCTAAAGGCAGCGTTGAGAGAAAATACAAAACCGTGGAAATGAGACAGAAGGAAACGCGACATTTGACTGCGTGTGTCGTGTGCTGTTGTGTTTCTATCTTGCCTTTATTACTGAGTGAATATTGCAAGAAAAAAAAAAACGAAGATTTATCCTTGGTGCCGTAAAATCAGTGAAATAGATTAATATATATATGTTAGGATTTCATTATATTTATGTTCAGATAAAAAAAAAAAGAATAAAAAACTGCAAATATTTTCTTAACGCGTATGACTGGAAATAGATAAACATGTTGTCATTATTTTACGCTCATGCTTAGGTAAAAGAAAGGCGAAAAAAATAAGACGATGCATAATAGGAAACGGATAATACACATGCCGGCGAAAGAAAGATGAAGAATAAAAGACAACACAAAACTTTTCTTACCACTTATAATTACAAAATACCAGGAATCAGTGTGAGCGGGAGGCGATGGGCAGATTAACACCGCGATAAAGAAAAAGGAAGAGTGAGCACGTAAGGCTATACAAGACAGGAAGGAACATATTGGCCCAGGTGGAGAATTTTTCGATATGAATTTAATAAGATACAAGACGGAGGCGGCGGAGTTCCTGGAGGCTCATAAATAATAGAACAAGCTTGGCAAACATTTACTGAATATTTTCTATGCAGGAGGAACAGGAAATATTGCCTCTTTTTGAATAATGATAAGAAGTAGACGCCATCTCGCATCATTTGAAGGTAGCAGGAAATGAAAATGCGTGTCAGTAACGGGAAATAAATAAGAGACTTTTAGAATAGAGAAACGAGAAGAGGAGGAAGTCAACTATATTTCAGATAAGTGAATGAAAATGTACGTTACCACAAGCGATTTTAAATAAAGAATACAGAATACTTGTCGAAATTAGAAAATGCGTGTCAGCAACGAGAAATAAATTAGAGAAGATTATTACAAATGAGAAAGGAGGAGGAGGAAGTTAACTATATATCAGATAAGTGAATAAAAATATACGCCACCTCAAATGATATTTAATACTGAATACTGAATACATGTCGAAATTAGAAGGTGAGTCACAGGAGGAAGAAAAATTAAATTAGAGAAATCTTTTGGTATAGAGAAAGAAGAAGAGGAGGTTAATTATATATTAGATAAATGAATGAAAATATACGTTACCTGAAATTTTAAATACCAAATACAGAATACGAGTATATATCGAAATTAGAAAATGAGTCACAGGGAGGAAAGAAGAATTAAATTAAAAATCTTTTGGTATAGAGAAAGAAGAGGAGGTT
Source organism: Scylla paramamosain (assembly GCF_035594125.1). Classification (NCBI taxonomy): domain Eukaryota; kingdom Metazoa; phylum Arthropoda; class Malacostraca; order Decapoda; family Portunidae; genus Scylla; species Scylla paramamosain. The sequence continues at coordinate 8,648,827 of NC_087176.1, forward strand.
AACTATATATTAGATAAGTGAAAATATACGTTACCTGAAATTATTTTAAATACTGAATACAGAATATATGTCGAAATTAGAAAATGAGTCACAGGGGGAACGAGAACTAAATTAGAGAAATCTTTTAGAACAGAGAAAGGAGAAGAGCAGCTTCACTATATTTCAGATAAATGAATGAAAATATATGTTACCTGAAACGATCTTAGGTAAAGAATACAGAATACATGTTGAAATTAGAACACGAGTCGCAGGAGGGATCTAAAATACAAAACTGGAAAATAAAAACAGGTTAATCGCATTAATTAGAAATAAATAATACGCCTTCATAATATTATTGGAAGAGGAAAAATAAATGTGCAAATAAACAACAGAAAGAAAAAACAAAGAACTATACAAACTACAGAATACAGAAAAGGAAAGCAGGATAACCACTTAAATTAATAAAAAAAAATATATAACCTTGTAAGAGAAGAAGAAAAAAATAAATAAAAACTGCCAAAAAAGTACAGAAAAAATAGGATACATACAAACTACAGAATACAAAATACAGAAAACGGAACAAGAAACAGAATAACCACGTAAATAAATAAGAAATACACACTTTTAAGGAAAAATACAAATAAAAATATAAAAATGAAAATGCAAATAACCATCAGAATATGCTTAAAATATAGGAAGAAGACGAAGAAGAGGAGGAGGAAAAGGCGCAGGAAGGAGACGAAGAAGAAGAAGAGGAGCAGGAAGGAGACGAAGAAGAAGAGGAGGAGGAGGAGGAGGAGGAGGAGGAGGAGGAGGAGGAGGAGGAGGAGGAGGAGGAGGAGGAGGAGGAGGGTTGACCACATTACTAGTTAATAAATGCGTGGAAACTTGAGGCGGGCATGTTTCTCTACACTGGTACGTGACTCCGAGGCAAGCGAAGCAAGGCGCGGCTGGAGGAGCAAGGGAAGGCGAGGCGGGAGGCGGGAGACAGGAGACAGGAGACGGGGTAAGACAAGGCGGGGCGGGAAGGGGGGTGGGCGGGGCGAGGTAGTGGAGTATTAAGAGAACAGAGAACACGAGGAGCGGGACACGAACATCACGTCAATTCCTCGTAAGGTTGTAGTTTTGTTGGTGTTTTTGTCTTGTCGCCACACCGCGCTACGCTACGCTACGTCTCTCTCTCTCTCTCTCTCTCTCTCTCTCTCTCTCTCTCTCTCTCTCTCTCTCTCTCTCTCTCTCTCTCATCTGTTTCCGCTCCGCTATTACCATAAGAAATACACGTGATTTATTTACAGACGGTAATTCAAGTGTTTTCCTCGTGTTTTTTCTGTCTTAAAGTGTAAATTATTGCATTGAAGTTCAAATTATTCATGTTTTTTTGTATGAGTTTCTATACACAATAATTTCACAGTTTTTTTTTTTTTTTAGTTCTTTTTTACAATAATTTCGTTTTTTTTTTCCCATTTTTTTCTAAGTGTGAAATATAGAACTGCGGAATTTTATAAAAGTATTCGTGGCTTTTTCTTGTACGGATTTCTATACTCAGGCAGTAATTTAATTGTTTTTTTTTTTTTTTTTTCGGAGTAAATTTTCTGAGCTTACGTGTGAAGTGTAAAAGTGTACAATTAATTAACAAGTAACTCTCTCTCTCTCTCTCTCTCTCTCTCTCTCTCTCTCTCTCTCTCTCTCTCATCTCTCTCTCTCTCTCTCTCTCTCTCTCTCTCTCTCTCTCTCTCTCTCTCTCTCTCTCTCTCTCTCTCTCTCTCTCTCTCTAAATCCTATACCTTCTGGATATAAATTCGCTCTGTACCTTCAAATCTTTCTCACCTCCTCCTCTTCCTCCTCCTCCTCCTCCTCCTCCTCCTCCTCCTCCTCCTCCTCCTCCTCCTCCTCCTCCTCCTCCTCCTCCTCCTCCTCCTCCTCCTCCTCGTTTACCCCCTTTCCTGCAAACTCGCATTTCCCACTTTAAGCTTTGGACATCCCACCATCTCTCTCTCTCTCTCTCTCTCTCTCTCTCTCTCTCTCTCTGTCTCTCTCTCTCTCTCTCTCTTCTCTCTCTCTCTCTCTCTCTTCTCTCTCTCTCTCGCTCTCTCTCTCGCTCTCGCTCTCGTTCTCACTAACACTCTCTTAATCTCCATTCCCTTCCTCTCATATATTTGATTTATACTCAACATCTGGGTTTAGTTTCTGCAGGTTTCGTTGGATGGATGTCTTGTAACGTGTGTGTGTGGGTGTACTGATGGTTCAAATGGTTCAAAAAGTTCAGAAGGTTCAAAAAGGGCCGTAACTCGTTGGTTCATATACTTACAGCGGTGGGTATCGAAAGGAACGTATGAGGAAGAGTAGAGGGAGAGTAAGAGGAAGACAGATTTGAGTTTATGAGGACTTTGAAACGAGTGGGAGGTGGACGGGGAGCTATGGACCTGGCCAGACTAGAAGGTGACAGAACAAGGTGCCAGTGTCGTGGTCGCCAATGTCACTTAAGGCAGTCTGGTAAAGGTATAGATGGTTTATGTACAAGTTGGTGTTCAGTGCTTAGGTGTGTTTGTGTGTGTGTGTGTTTGAGTTTATAAGTGAAAATTTGTCTAGTTTATTTTGGTTATGATAAATTAAATGGTTTAGTTTACTTTGGTTGTGATGAATTGAATGGTTAAATGCCTACTCTGTTTTGGTTACTCTATGTTGAATGGTTAGCGTTGTGTACTCCTCTGAATGTTATCAGCCCTGCGTTTTGTTTGTGGCTGTGTGGGTACAGATGTCTACTATATTTGGTTATGATAAAATCTAATGGTTAATATTGCGTAGTTTTGCGAATAAGAATGTTGTGTTTTAAAAATGTATAGGAATGTACGTAAGCAAACACACACACACACACACACACACACACACACACACACACACACACACACACACACACACACACACACACACACACACACACACACACACACACACTAAAGCTTGGATATTTGTAAACGTTTTTTTGTTTATTTTTTCTTCTTTTTTTTTTCTCTGTCTCTCTCTCTCTCTCTTCTTTCTTTTTCCCAGGTTGAGGCAAGAGAAAAATGACTCTGAGGAAATAGAGTATCGTGTTTGTTTGTTTGTTTGGTCCTGAGTTTTTTTTATTTTATTTTGTGTGTGTAAGAAAGTGACTCGCAGTATTTTCTTAGTGTTTTTTTTTTACTTTTTTGTTTGTATTATTAAATGAGGTTCTTTAAAATCCGTATGTTTTATTATAAATTTTTGGCTTTTTAATTTCTTTTTATTTTCTTTGCTTTGTACTTTTTTTACTTTCTAATTTTTTCTTACTTTTACTTTTTTTTTACTTTTTACATTTTTTTTTTTTACTTTTTTACATTTTTTAATATTTTTCTTTCTTACTTTCTTGTTTGTATAATTGAAGGAGGTGTTCAAGTCCATATATTTTTTTAATACGGCATAATTAGTGATCTTTTTTTTTTTCTATTTTTTTTTTCGCTTGGCAATGAAGGGTAAATTAAAAAATCCACAGAAAACGTGAAAATGTTTAGGGAGAATTCAAGAAACAAGCTGAAAATGTTATCGACAAATACAAAAGACGATGCACTTGTGTGTATATATATAGGAAAAAATAAAAATAAAAAAAAAACAAACGAATGAGTGTGAAAAGAATAGACAAAAATAATTAACGTGTAAATTTTTAAGTCTGAAAAAAA
>NC_087176.1:8655000-8690000 GCF_035594125.1 Scylla paramamosain
AGGAAAGGGTTAAAAGTAAAGGGGGAAGGAAGGAAGGAGGGAAGGAAGAAAGGAAGGAAGGAATGGGTGAAAGAAGGGGAAAAAGAAAGAAAAATAGAAAATTGAAAGTAAGGAAGGAAGGAAAGAACGGAAAAAAAATGTTAAAAGCAAAGAAGCAAGGAAGGAAGGAAGGAGGAAGGAAGAAGAAAAAAAAAGTTTCAGAGTAAGGAATGAATGGAAGAAGGAAGGAAGAAGGAAGAAAAGAAGGTTGAAAGGAAGAAGGGAAGAAGGAAAAAAAGGTGAAAGCAAAGAATAAAAAGAAGAAGGGAGGAGGAAATAACAAAAAGAGTTGAAAGTAGGAAATAAAGGGAACAAGGGAAGAAAGAAAGGAAAAAAGTTAAAAGAGAGAGATAGAGGAAAGAAGGAAAAAGAAAACGAAAATAAAAATAAAAAGAAACGGATGTAGTAAAGAAGGAAAGGAAGAAATAAAAAAAGAGGTTACAAGAAAGATTGAAGAGAAGGAAATGCGATAGAAGAGAAGAGGTAATAAAATAAAGGAGGGAAGAGGAGAATATCTGAGGAAAATGGAGTTTTGAAGAAGGAAAGAGGAGAGAGGAAGGAAGGATTAGGATTAGAAAAGGATGGAAGAAGCGAAGCGAGAGAGAGAGAGAGAGAGAGAGAGAGAGAGAGAGAGAGAGAGAGAGAGAGAGAGAGAGAGAGAGAGAGAGAGAGAGAGAGAGAGAGAGAGAGAGAGAGAGAGAGATTGAGAAATAAGGAAGAAGGATGAGGTAGAGAGAGAAGTAAATTTGATGCAAGGAGAGACAAGGCAGAACGTGATAAAGATTAGGAAGAAAGGGAAGGAAAAGAAGTTTGGAAATTGATTTTTTTTTTAAAGTTATTGATGACGGAAAGCTAGAGAGAGAGAGGGGTGGGTGGAAGGGAAAAAAAGAAAGGTAAACAAGGAAACAGAGGGAAACCAACACGATCTACGAGGGGACAAAATAAACATCAACACACACACTACCTCCTCCCCTCATCACTCACGCCCCTTCGATGTCCCTTCACTTCCCTCACCTTGACCTCTAACCTCTTCTCCCTTCACTCAAAAAAAAAAAAAAAACATTTCCCTTCACTTTAATCATCATATTTCCCCTTTATCCACACACCATCACTGAAGTCCCAAATTTCCCCTTCCTTGCCTCTTCCTTCCTTCACTTCGATGCATTTCCTCCTTTCCCCTCACTCAAAAACTGCATTTCCCTTCACTTTAATCATATTTCCCCTTCACACACACGCCATCACTCACGTCTCCTCAAATTCCTCTTCTTTCCCTCTTTCTTCCTTCACTTCATTGCTTTTCCCTTTTTCCTTCACTCAAAAAAGCCGTATTTCTTCTTTTCCCTTTAATCATCATATTTTCCCCTCACACACACACACTATCACTCACGTCTTCTCAAATTCCCCTTCTTTCCTTCACCTCAGTGCTTTCCTCTCCTCCCCTCTCTCAAAACTGCACCTCTCCTTCTCTTTCCCTCAATCGTCTCTTTCCTGTTCCCTGTAATTCACTTCACTGCCTTTCCTTTTTCCTGTAAAACCTTGCTTTCCTTTCCCACTCATCCTTCTTTCCAGTTTCTTCTTTTTTTCTTCAGTTTTCTCCCTCTCCTCTTCCTTCTAATTCACGTTCCTTCTTGCCTTTTTCTTATAAACTATTCCTTCGTTTTTATTTTGCCCTTTAGAAATCCAGTCCCTCGTTTTCTTTATTGTCACGCATGCCTTGAGCTTCTCCCGTCTCATTCCCCTCCTGAAAAACACTATTTCTTCCCCTTTCTGTCTCCTTTACCTTCAGAAATCTCTCCCTTTTACTTTTCCCCTCTCAAATATACCTCCAACCTCCCCTTCTCACTCCCCTTCTTAAAAACACCACTTATCCCCTTTTTTCCCCTTCCTGTAGCCTCATATAGTCACTCTCTCTCCCCCTTTTCACTTCCGCAGGCCTTCCCCTCATCTCTTCCTTCACATCTGAAAAACACCACCTCTTTTTCCCTCAGAAGTTAGATCTTTTCTTCCCTCCAGTCGTACACCCCTTCCTTTCCCTTTCCTCTCTCTCCCCTTCCCACCAGAACGCCTTGATTACTTACTATCTTTCTTTTCCCGTTCAGAACATCAGCCCTTACCTTGCCTTTCATTTCCCTTAGACGACTACTCTTGCTTTCCCAAAACGTGTCTAATTTTACGTGTCGTATTCCTAGCGATAGCCAAATAATATTATGTGAATTTGGATTCTTGCTTGCTGGTTGGAACTTACGTGAAATTATTGAATGTAGTAGGGATGGAACTTTGATTAATGGTGTTTTTTTGTGTTGGTTTAGAGTTTTTGTTCGTGTTTGGGGAGAGAATTGTGTTTGTGACGTTATTGTTGCATGTCTATATTTTTTTTTTTTTTTTTTTATTTTGGTTTAATGTTTGTCTAATTGTGCGTTCGGAGGGCGGGTATTGCCTGCATGATAACAAGTTTTCATTGATTTGTTTTGGTTTATTGTTTGTTTAATTGTGTCAAGCGGAAGTTTATTAGCGGCGTGACGTTAATTTTTCATTTTTGTTTTTGTCTGATGTTCGTCTGATTGTTTGTTCATAGGAAGAGTATTAGTTGTATGACGTTAAGTTTTCATAGATTTGTTTTGTTGTTTGTTTCATTGTGTTAAGAGGAAGAGACTTAATTGCATGGCTTTAAATATTCATTGATTTATTTTTGGTTTAGTGTTTATTTAATTGTGTTTAGAGAAAAGAAATTGTTTACATGACGTTAAGTTTTGATCTTTTCTCGAGTGAGTTGTCTATGTAGATCCCAATTAAGTCAACCATCCAAAACGTCTTTAACTTCATCACTACTCGACACAGGATCTCCCTTCCCGTTCTACTGTTCAAAAGTTTGAAGTGGTTGAGGAACGCAAGGGTTAAAATCCACCTCTTTATTCTCCTAAGTAAATCAACACCTTTATCTTTTTCTTTCCCTTCTGAAGATTACATTCTGGTTTTTACTCACCAAGGAAATTGTTATTTTTCACTAGAAGCTTAACAGTATGGAACGAGTAAGGGGAATGAGACCCAAACTTTAGAGTACTCGTGTTTCCCTCACCCATTCTCCCCCGTGCAGTGTAGGGAATGTGAGCAATTCATTAGATGAGCACATTACCTTTGTTTGCTGCCCCCTGCTGACATGATTGACGCCTCAGCAAACAAGCGTGACTGCAACATGTAAATAAAGGGAAAAAACGGGAAAAAACAGCGTGAAAATGACGAAAAACATGACAAAACACAAAATAACTTGAGAACAACAGAAAAGGACGTAAGAAATACAATGAATATGAAAAGAAAAGAATGTAAAGAAAAGCTCATTGACAAATCTAAAAGACGATATTATTATTTTGAACATTACACTTTCACCTGTACAAATATCAAAAAGGAAAAGAAGAAAAAAAAAAGAAAAGACAAGTAGTTTTTCTTATAGTGAGATTCAAATATAATCTAACCATAATCCTCTTACCTTAATCACAGGAGGACACACAGGAACAAAAAGAAAGAACAAATAGCAGCAAACGTATTGGTGCTGCCGTGTATGATCTCAATTGACAAACGCAGGATAGTAAAGGCGAAGGCTTCTCCCTGCCCATCACGCCTCTGTCTTGATAGCAGGAAGGTTTTCTGTCATGTTGAAGGGGAAATGGTTAAAGGGCTTGAAAGTAATGGAGGTCTTGAAAGTTATGGAGGTCTTCAAGTAATGGAGATCTTCAAGTAATAGAGGTCTTCAAATTAATGGAGTCTGAAGCAATGGAGGTTTTTGAAATAATGGAGGTCTTGAAAGTTATGGAGGTCTTCAAGTAATAGAGATCTTCAAATTAACGGAGTGTGAAGCAATGGAGGTTTTTGAGGTAATGGAGGTCTTGAAAGTTCTGGAGGTCTTCAAGTAATAGAGGTCTTCAGATTAATAGAATCTTTGAAGCAATGGAGGTTTATGAGGTAATGGGGGTCTTCAAAACAGCAGAGGTCTTCGGAATAGAGGGTTTTGAGTTAATGGAGGCCTTCGAGATAGTGGTGGTGTTCGTAATAGCGCAGGTCCTCGAAGTCACATCTTACCTCCTCGAACTTCCCCGATGCGTCAAGACATAAGTAAGAGTCTTAATTTACTCCGCGCCGAGCTGAAGGAGTGCCGAGGTGGGTCTGGTCGAGGCCAACTTAATCAAGGCATTATGGCCATTGCAACAAGTGATGTAAAGGCAAACTTGGCCCTTAATGCATTGAGATAATCTTGTCCCTGCCAGGTGGAACTATGTATACTCTCTCTCTCTCTCTCTCTCTCTCTCTCTCTCTCTCTCTCTCTCTCTCTCTCTCTCTCTCTCTCTCTCTCTCTCTCTCTCTCTCTCTCTCTCTCTCTCTCTCTCTCTCTCTCTCTCTCTCTCTCTCTCTCTCTCTCTCTCTCTCTCTCTCATACCATTAGTGGCGTTACTTTCCTCTCACAGAAACCTTCCTTAATTCATCTCCGTTTTCCTTCCTATTTGAATATTCCAAGAGCTTTTTATTTTTGCGTTCTATTCCTGGCGTTATTTTTGCGTCCTTCCTCTTGCACGACCAGGGAAGTCACTTTACGACTCCCTGGCGCACTGTGGATGAGTGGTGCTGATAAGATAAGGAGTAAAGATAATCGTGGGAGTGTAATGCGGAATATTATGCTTATGTACGGTACAGCTGATGTGAAGGTTGTAGTGGGTAGAGATGTGGAAGGGCTTTGTTGTAATAGGTAAGAGTTGTTATACGTTGTTATAGATGTTCATGGTGATATTATGTGTGTTTGTTTGTTAGTGGTGTGCTGACTCAAACGTATATTCTTTCACATATATTCGTTCATTGATTCCCACTCTCTTTAAAATATGATCGAATGTTTAAAAGTGTATATGCTATTCGTTTTCTTCAGCTGTGTCTTGGTTTTCACCGCTATCGAAAGAAAATGGGAAAAGAAAATGGATTGTTGTTTAAATAATGTCGTCCATTCCAGTCATCTTCCTGTCTTTGCAAAATGAGAAGCGCATTATGGAGAGCAGATTTTCGTTCCCCAGCGCAGAGAAGATTGAGACAAAAGTTCGCGTATTTTAATTAGTAAAACTGACTTTCTCAATACATTTCTGGGTTTTTGTGTTGAAATATTATGATGGCGTGTTCTCCTTTCCGCTTTGTCACACGTGCATGTTTTTTCTCATTTATCTTCAGTGCAACCTTAGTGCTTTCTTATCTCCCTGCTTTGGCCGCTTCCCATCTCTTTTCCTCGCCTTCCTTTCCTCTTTGCCGCCGCCTCTTCCCTTCTTACTTTCATCCACCTTTTCGTCTTCCTTCCTTCCTCCTCTTCCACTCCTTACTTCCCTCCTCCTTCTCTTCCTCATTTTTTTCGGTTCTCACATCATTTTTCCTTCTTCGTCACCTCTTGCGTCCTTCACCTCTCCTCTGTTACCTCCCTTGCTCTTCCAATCTTCCCTCATCTCCTCCCTTTCGTCCTCACCTTCCTTTGCTCCTCCTCCTTCACCCGCATTCACTCATCACCTTCCCCACCTGCCCTGCCCTTTCTCCCTGCCCTTCCTCCACATCCCCGCGGTCTTCTTTCATCCCTGCTAAGCGAGAAACGTATGTTATGTGGTGACGGTGCCGTGAAAAAGGAGCAATACTCACTCTTTGGTCCCGTGCAAAAATATCCCTCGTGTGCCTGCCGACCTTCCTCTCCTCTCGGTCTTGCCAGCTGTGTTCAGGCGAAGAGGGAAGAATGGGAGACGAGGGAGGATGCAGAAAAGGAAGGACGCCAGGATTAATCTATGGTGTGATGGGATTGTGTTGTGCATGTTTTTCTTCTTTTTTTCGTTTTGTTTTTCTGCGTCAGGTGTGTGGGAAGGAAGGCTTTGTTGTGTTGTGTTGGTCGCTTGAGTGTGTGGTTTTGGAGTATTGGTCAGTGAGTTTGACTTTGTTTTTTTCTGTAATGTTTTTTTTTTTATTCTACATGACGAATAGTATTAAAACTCTTCTTTTTACTACTACTACTACTACTACTACTACTACTACTACTACTACTACTACTACTACTACTACTACTACTACTACTACTACTACTACTACTACTACTACTACTACTACAATACTACGACCATTTTTGCTATACACGTAATATTTCTACTGTTTTTATTACCACACACACACACACACACACACACACACACACACACACACACACACACACACACACACACACACACACACACACACACACACACACACACACACACACACACACACACACACACACACACACACACACACACACACACACACACACACACACACACACACACACACACACACACACACACACACACACACACACACACACACACACACACACACACACACACACACACACACACACACACACACACACACACACACACACACACACACACACACACACACACACACACACACACACACACACACACACACACACACACACACACACACACACACACACACACACACACACACACACACACACACACACACACACACACACACACACACACACACACACACACACACACACACACACACACACACACACACACACACACACACACACACACACACACACACACACACACACACACACACACACACACACACACACACACACACACACACACACACACACACACACACACACACACACACACACACACACACACACACACACACACACACACACACACACACACACACACACACACACACACACACACACACACACACACACACACACACACACACACACACACACACACACACACACACACACACACACACACACACACACACACACACACACACACACACACACACACACACACACACACACACACACACACACACACACACACACACACACACACACACACACACACACACACACACACACACACACACACACACACACACACACACACACACACACACACACACACACACACACACACACACACACACACACACACACACACACACACACACACACACACACACACACACACACACACACACACACACACACACACACACACACACACACACACACACACACACACACACACACACACACACACACACACACACACACACACACACACACACACACACACACACACACACACACACACACACACACACACACACACACGGGTCTTCGTTCCCTCACAAAGTTCATCAACCTATTTCTGGCATCATTAAGTGAGTGGGTTGAGAAATGCCCTAATACTTTCTCCATCCATTTGCCTCAGATTAAAACTTATTTCTGGGCTAAGTGAATTAAGAAACCGCGGCTGAGTTTTCTTAAGCTTTTTATTATATATTTTTTCTCTCACTTTCCGTCTCGCGCTCTTTTTTTTTTTTCTCCCTCCTTTCTCACTGCTGGACAAAAAACAATTGTTCGCCATGCCAAGTAAAGCTCTCAGTAGTTTGTGCTTCTCAGAGTCTAAAGAATTTATTATACAGCTGACTGGACCAGAATGTGTGTGTGTGTGTGTGTGTGTGTGTGTGTGTGTGTGTGTGTGTGTGTGTGTGTGTGTGTGTGTGTGTGTGTGTGTGGATAGGAACGTGGTTATGTGTGTGGATAACCTTTTTTTTCTCTTAACCCGTGTGTAGATGTGGATCTGCAGAGAGAGAGAGAGAGAGAGAGAGAGAGAGAGAGAGAGAGAGAGAGAGAGAGAGAGAGAGAGAGAGAGAGAGAGAGAGAGAGAGAGAGAGAGAGAGAGAGAGAGAGAGAGAGAGAGAGAGAGAGAGAGAGAGAGAGAGAGAGAGAGAGAGAGAGAGAGAAATTTTATCAAAGCGTTGTCATAAATATATTTGCTATATTTTTAAGACATAAGAAAAAAAAACAGTAATACGAGAAGAACGGAAAATTAAATTACATCAATACATATCCAGTTAAACTTTACCTTTTTTTCAATAAGAAGAGAAGAGACGTGAAGAAAAGAGATAAAAAAAAAGTACTGTTTATAAATGCCCCGCTCTTCCTTTTATTGTGTGGTGTTGAGAGGGAGACAGCACAAGAGGAAAGAAGGGAGAGGAGGAAGAAGAGGAAGAAGCAGCGTCAGGGGGAAGATGACTTTGACAAATAATGTTAACCTCTAAAGGGGAGGATGCGACACTGTTATTGCCTCACTTAACAGCATCTTCAGGCTATAATCAATCTTAAGCCGCACGGAAGGAAGGTCTCAGCGGCTTTCTCTCGTTCTCTCCACCCTTGGCCTCTTTTTGATTTTTTTTTTTTTAAGCATTTCCCAAGCATGTTTATTTTCTTTCGATGTTTAAAATCTATTTTTCCTTCCGCCGTCAGCTTATTTGTTTTATTGTTTTCTATCTTATCTCAGTTATTTTCTCTTCGTGTGTCTTTCTGTCTTTTTTTTTTCTGTCTTTTTTACTCGTATCATCTTTGCTAACCCTTTTTATATCTTGATTTCCCTCCGTCTTTCTTCATCAACGCTTTCCTTTTCTTCCCTAGCGTCTGTTTTTTATTCTCTTCTATCTGTGTTATCTTTGTTAGTTCCTTTTTCTTCCTTGGCATTTTTTTCTTCATCTTTTCTCTTCCTAGCATCTTTTATTTACTGCCAAAGTCCCTAGTGTTTTTTTCTTTTTTTATCTAGAATTTTTCGTCCCTACCTCCCTCTTGCATTAATTTTGCATTAATTTCCTTACAATACCTCAGATGTGCTAGTTTCCTACCTCTAATATTTTTTTCCTTTAATACAAACTAAAATATTTCTCTTCCATTTCTACCTCAAGCTTTTTTTTCCCTCAATTCATTATCATTTTTCTACATTTCTATTCCTGCCTTTGTTTTTTTTCCCTTTCTACCTCACCATTTTTCCCTTTTCTAACAAACCACAATATTTTTCCACCCTTTTCTACCTCAAACTGTTATTCTTTTTCCTCAATTTCTTACCATATTTTCCCATTTCTATCCCTACCTTACGTATTTCCCCCCTTTCTACCCTATCATTTTTCCTTACCATTCCTAAGATTTACTCTATCACCATATAGCACCTCTTTCCCCTTTCAATTCCTGTGTTTTTCCCTCCAACCACCAGCCTGTTTTTGTGCCCTTCTCTAGCCAGACTTTCTACGTTTCCTGAATACGTGAAGAGAACACCCATGAGTCTTTCTGGCGCTCGCTCGGTGCAGAGTGGAAAGTTCATCGTGTTGGACTTAACTCATCTGTTATTCAAAGGGAACGTGTCAGATAAGAGGAAACGACTCTCAGTATGGACATTGCGAAGGTAAATCCTCTCTTTAAATGTATTCATCTGACTCAGGCGCTGTCGTTGATACTAATGGGGTTATTTATTAGTGTTCCTGCGGGTGTGGACGCCGGGAAGCAATACATCAGGCCCTGTACGAGCAGTAGAGAGAGGTAATATGGAGGCTTTTAACCCGCTTCACCAAGGAACACAAAGGAAGGACGAGTAATGGCTGGGATGTTGATTCTGGTAAACTGCTGAGATAAAACAAGTACACAAGGGAACACAAAGGAAGGACATATATTAGTGGATGTGTTGACTCTTGCGATTGTTTTTATTTGTCTGGTAACACTGATTTAAAGTAAGGGAATTAAGATTGTAAAGGAGAATACTGCTGACATAAAACAAAGGTACACAAGGGAACACAAAGGAAGGACTAGTATCAGCATATGGCTTCACTTTTACGATAGTGTTTGTCTGATATCACTGTCTAATCTGGTCAAGTTGAAGACTCATACTGAACTGTAACACGCAGAATTGTACAAACACAAACGAAGAACAAGTGTGTTGATTCTTGTGATGGTGTTTGATATCACTTTAACTCTTTCTCTGCTTTACTCGTCCTTCCTTAACCTGCGTAGCACTGTAAAAAAAAAAAAAGTAAGAAAAAACTGGAGATAAGAAGAGGAAAAAACAAAACACAGTAATTAGTCTTTTAAGCAACAAAATGTAAACGAGAGCCTGACACAAAAATAATCTAAAACTTTATAGGTATTAAGTCAGAAAACTTGTCGGGGAGTGAAAGGGTTAGTCTGAAGTAAGAACTATAGAAAAGTAAAGGCGGATTCAGATACTGACCTAAAATACATTAAATTACACAAAAAAAAAGAAAAAGAAAAAGAAAAGAAAAGAAATAACAGCCGATATGTAAAGTCTTAAGGTACTGCTTTTTTTATACAACAGGAGGTTCAGCCAAGGGGAACAGATAGGAAGGAAGGAAGGGAAGGTCTACGGATGTGCCGGTTCCTAAAGGAGAGAGGCCGAAAGGATTATCTAAAGTTGGAGAAGTGTCTTATTTACCAGATGTCACTGTCTCATGAGAAGGAAGGTAGAATAGTGAATTCATACCGGTCTAAACTGACCTAAAACACACATAACCATACTAAACAAGCCAATTACAAGCCAAAGACAAGGTTAAATAATCCATATGCTCACTACATCAACTACATCAACAACTTCAAGATTGAGACAAAGTACAGTCGCTCCTTAAAATTCCTTATGACTCTTAGTAACGGCACTTAATGCCTTAAAACACACACAAGTGTATAAACCAATTTTAAGCCAAAGAGAAGGTTCAGTAATTCATATGTTCACTAAATTAAGAACTCCACCAGGAACCTCTAGAGAAACTACAGTCGCCACTTCAAATTCCTTATGGCTTTTGATAACGGGACTTAATTAAGCCTTAAAACACACACAATCTTACTGTACAACCCAATTTTAAGCCAAAGAGAAGATTAACTAATTCATATGTTCACTCTTTCAAGAACTTCACCAAGAACCTCAAGAGAAGCTACAGTCGCCACTTCAAATTCCTCATGACTCTTAATAACGGGACTTGATGATGCCTTGGGTGCTCCTCCTCACCTGCCTGCTAAGTATTCTCAAGGTGGCAGTGGACATCTTCAGGGGAAAGTGGCGTGAGGGCTTTTATGTTGAGTTGTAATGTAATGCAGTGGCGAGAAGAGACGAGAGGAAGTGTGGGCAAGTAAGGGCGCGTCACGTCTCGTCTGTCAAAGTGAGGCAGCTGATTGCATTGATGTGGAGTAGTGTGTAGTAGTGTAGTGTAGTGATGGAGGCAGTGGGGTTATTCTTACGTGATTTGCTTAGGGATGCTAGTGTGTGTGTGTGTGTGTGTGTTGGGGGGAGGGGTGTTCTACATTACATTTTCTCTCTTCCGTATTCAAATCCTCTTTCTCTTCTCATTCCGTCTCCAACTAAAGCTTATCCTTCACCATTGATTCTCTCTCTCTCTCTCTCTCTCTCTCTCTCTCTCTCTCTCTCTCTCTCTCTCTCTCTCTCTCTCTCTCTCTCTCTCTCTCTCTCTCTCTCTCTCTCTCTCTCTCTCTCTCTCTCTCTCTCTCTCTCTTAGCACCTCTTCACCTCCATCTCCTTCCTCTCCAACTCATCACCACCACCTTACATTGTCTTAATCCCTCCTTCAAATCCACGACTGCCAGACCCTTCGCACGTTTCCCCCCATCAAGAATATCACTCCTCTCCTCTCCTCTCCTCCTGTACGTAGATCTGCTCTCATATTGTTCCTCATGCCTCCTTGATTCATTGTCTTTCATATGCAAATCCTCCCCGCCTTTCCCCTCCCTCATTATGAAAACTAACCTGAATTTCCGTCCGCGAAAGGGAATATATGCGTGTGTGTGTGTGTGTCTGTGTGTATGAGCGGATGAAATACAACACGGTGCTTTTTTCATTCTGCTAGTTTTTCGATTCTAGGCAGGGAAAGGAAAGAGAAGGAACTAAAACATTGATTTTCTCCTCCTCCTCTTCTTCCTCCTTCTCTTGTTCCCTCTTCGAGTGGTCTAATGAGGGGAAAATTGACAGTGTGAGGGAAAGAGAAACATGTTTGTGCTTTTATTCGTTCATTGTGCTTCCTTAGTGGAGAATTGTGTTACCAGCACCTCCAGTATTGCTCAAACTAGGATAAATCTTTTCACAGACGAGATGTGCTGGAGTACGAGAAGGAGGAGGAGGAGAAACTGGGGAGGTAAATATGACAAAGAGAAGGAATAATATGTTTTGTTTATACGAGCAGAGAGAGAGAGAGAGAGAGAGAGAGAGAGAGAGAGAGAGAGAGAGAGAGAGAGAGAGAGAGAGAGAGAGAGAGAGAGAGAGAGAGAGAGAGAGAGAGAGAGAGAGAGAGAGGGGGGGAAACCAAACTATAATGGTAAAGATAATAGTTTCTGGGTGAAGAAAGACGTGAAGGAAAGGGAGAAAGATACAGGCGGAGAAAATTAAAGAAAAACACACGGAAAGAAGAAGGAGAATAAGAAAGTTGAGGAAAAAGAAAAAAAGAAAAGAAGAAAAAGAAAATGGAGGAAAATGAAAGAAAAGAAGAAGAAAAAGAAAAAAGTGGAAGGAAGAGGAAAGTGGAGGAAAAGAACAGAAAAGAAGAAGAAGAAGAGAGAGAGAGAGAGAGAGAGAGAGAGAGAGAGAGAGAGAGAGAGAGAGAGAGAGAGAGAGAGAGAGAGAGAGAGAGAGAGAGAGAGAGAGAGAGAGAGAGAGGGATGGAGAGCGCTAAGTCGTTTTCTTCTCCAAGTCCTTCACTTAGCGGGGAAAGGTTCACATTTGTCTTAATTTCGTCCTCAAAGAGACAAAACCAGACCAACCTAATAGCTGGTCGCTCCTCCTTTCCTTCGCCCCGCCAGATGGAAAATGATAAGACGAAAATTAATGTTCCCGAAGCCCCGTTTTCTTTGGTTTGTTTACTCCCGGTTGCTTAGACGTTGAGTGCGGTGTTTGCGTGCATTCTGTTGTGTGTGTGCATGTATGTGTGTGTGTGTTTGTTAATTAGTTTCACCTGTATCACTTATTGAGGATTTCCATGGTAATTTTTGAGCGGATTTTGGATTAATTTTGTTTCTCTTTGTGATTAATTTAATGTACGTATTTTAAGCAGCGTGTCCCTCACTAAGGCTTCTCATCAATATTCGCAAGTTCGGTGTTTGGTTTGGTTTGGTTTTGTTGTGTTTGTGTGTCTTTTGGTCGAGATGTTCGCCTTTTGGGTCTGAAACTGGATAATTTTTGCGGGTGTATTAAGCGCTGGATGAGTTACTAAGAGTTTTAACGGGGAGTGTGTTGGTGTTTGTTCTCTTGTCGTTGTGTGTTGTCATGGCTTCATTTAGATCTGAGACGGAATAATTTAGTATAAGTATATGAAGCACTGTATCACAAAAGATTTTCATGGAATGTTCATAGTTTTCATCTTTATGACTCGACAAGAGAAGAAATTTAAACTGTAACTTTATTTTCAGAGCACAAAATAACAGGGATATATAATAGAATGGATTGTGGTGGCGAGAAGACGCAGAATAAAGCAAGGGATCTTTATTTCCCTAACTTTTTGAAGATCCAACAATATCATATAATACACACATTATATTACAATACATATGCCTCTTAGAGTTTTCATTGGTATTTTTAGAGTTTCCAGTCGTAGAACGTAACCTAAATGACAGCGCAAGAAAGGTTGATCTTGTAACATACCTTAAACCCCAACTATTATGATAAATAAGAGAGAAATCTTCAAACTTACCGCATCACATGCTTAGAATTTACATGGAGCTTTTCTTAGAGCTTCCCTCAGTAAAATGTAACTGGGATAAGAGAGAAAGAAATGGCAATCATGTAAGTTACGAGTATCTGGGACCACCACCAAGTTTTACAATGAATACCTAAGAGATCCGGAAAAATACGACTTCTTTCCCTCCTGTGACATCATCTTTACCCAGACACACTCGCACCTCAGCCTCCGCCACGCCCTGCAGGATATTTCCACCTGACTCTAGCACCCTTTCCCTAGCCATCATCCTTCGCCCATGCCCCTTTTTACCATTCCTGAGTCCCTTCCCTTCCTGTCACCATCGATCCCTCCCACGCCCACTAACAGTGATAACGAGGCCAGGGTAAGTTGAAGGCCACTTTTCCGCCACTCTGCCTCCATTACAAGTTCTCACACACACGTCTCACGCCCTGTCCTTCCTTCCTGCCCCCTCCACCAACAGGGTTATTGTCATCGTTACACTCCTGGTCGATAGAACGTCAAGAAACTAGAACACTGAGGCGGAGTCTGAAATCCCAGGAGAGAGATATGTATGTCCTCCCTTGCCGTCTTATCACCTCAGGATTTCTTGGATCAAATGAACCTGCATGATTTTTACGTCAATACAGTATTTAGTGAATTTTTTGGGCATTTTTTTTATCGATTGGTTATATTTTCAGGGTTTTTCGTTTGTTCTTTTTTTTAGGAAAGACCCCCAGAGCCTCAGAAATCACCGTCAGCGACATACAAAAGTCCTTAAGGAATTGCGTCGTTCTTTTCCTGAAGGAGGGAGAGCGTGACGGGGAAGTCTTCTGGGCGGCGCAGTGTGGCACGAAGGAGCTTTGTCTTCTGCAGCCGCCGCGAAGGGAATGCTGGTGGTGGTGGTGGTGGTGGTGGTAGTGATTTTGCTGGTGATGAGGGTACTACTACTACTACTACTACTACTACTACTACTACTACTACTACTACTACTACTACTACTACTACTACTACTGGTGATACTGTTGATATAACGACTTTACATATCAGAACACACACACACACACACACACACACACACACACACACACACACACACACACACACACACACACACACACACACACACACACACACACACACACACACACACACACACACACACACACACACACACACACACACACACACACACACACACACACACACACACACACACACAGTCACACACCCTTAACACCAAACCCTAAAATAGAAATCCCATAAACCACACGAGCGACGAACCCAACCAAAACTGCACCACCACCACCACCACCCCCACCACGACCACCACCAAGACCACCACCAGACCAAGAAGCAACGCAAATAACTCCCAGACAGACAGCCATAAGAAACCTTGCAGCCATCACCCTCAATCCAGACGAAGTTGGGGACACGTATGCCACTCAAATCTCCCATAAAGGCGGCCGTACTGACACTATCTTGAGGGGAAATGTTGGCCTAATGCCCGAGAGTGAGACAGGCAGGCATTACTTCTCCCCCCATTGTAACCGTGAGTGAGGGTCTTACGGCATAAATCCTTGGCAGAAACAATATACCTCAGTCGTAGTTGCTTTGTAATACATGTACATTGACGACAAGCTGGGGAAATTGCACGGGCACAAGAGAGAGAGAGAGAGAGAGAGAGAGAGAGAGAGAGAGAGAGAGAGAGAGAGAGAGAGAGAGAGAGAGAGAGAGAGAGAGAGAGAGAGAGAGAGAGAGAGAGAGAGAGAGAGAGAGAGAGAGAGAATAGAATAGAATAGAATATAGAATGACTGGGAGTGTTTGTGTGGTTAAAGTGACGAAGGCTTTCTTGTTATGCATACGAGCTAGTTCGATGGTTCTTCTCTATTTTTCTTCGCCTTCTTTGATTTTTTTCTTGTTTTTCGGTCTTCTGGTAATGATGTGCGTGTTCTTTTCCATTTTTTTCTTGTTATTATTGTTGTTGTTATTGTTGTTGTTGGTGGTGGTGGTGGTAGTGGTGGCGGCGGTGGTGGGGTATTGCTGCTGTTGTTGATGTTATTGCTGGTGGTGGTGGTGGTAGCGGTGGTGGTAGTGGGATGTTGTTGCTGTTATTGTTGTTGTTGTTGTTGATCATCATCATCATCATCATCTTTTCTTTTCTTTTTCTTATTCTTCTCCTCCTCCATCTCCCTATGTTTACTTTTCTCATCTTTCCTTTCTTTGCTCTATTTTCCTTCAGCTGTGGGAACTGTTTTCCTTACTGATCTGGTGTTGATTTGCTCTCTCTCTCTCTCTCTCTCTCTCTCTCTCTCTCTCTCTCTCTCTCTCTCTCTCTCTCTCTCTCTCTCTCTCTCTCTCTCTCTCTCTCTCTCTCTCTCTCTCTCTCTCTCTCTCTCTCTCTCTCTCTCTCTCTCTCTCTCTCGATAAGTGATGTACAATGCTTCTTTATTTTCACTCTCTCCGTAGCAGCTGTTATCGTGTGGGTGAGTTGCGCTTCACACACTTTACACACGTGACACACTTAACATACTTTTAATAGCGCCGAAATTTATCGAGTCCCATGTTTATGTTTGTTCTCGAGTCGCCCTCCTCGTTTTGTGATACTGTTATTGTGTTAGTGTGCGCCCCGGAGCTTGTCTGTGTACCGGCTTGGGTTTGCTGTTTGTACAAAGGGATTACTCGTAGTTTTATCATGTTTGTTATTATTATTATTTTTTTATATTATATTCCCTTCCACTGCGGTATGGAATAATTCGCACTTAAAGCAATGAGTGAAGTCTTTATAAGCATCTCCAAGAAAGGAAGGGACGGAAAGGAATAGATTTTACGATTTTTTAGCCACTGTAATGTTTGGAAATGGCACTGAGTGGTTAATGACAAAGGAAAGATGTAGTAGATTACAGTGAATGGGTTAAGATTTTGTTTTGTAATTGGACAGTTATATATGTTAAGAAGTAAACACGTAGATAGATACTTAAACAGATAGATAGGTAGGTAGATAGATAGCTATGTAGGTAGGTAGGTAAATAAACTGGTTCACTGATTGATGGATAGATTAGTTGATAGATAGCCGGAAAGACAAATAGTTATTGATTTTTCTTTCTTTGTTTGTAGTTTGTTTTGTGAGTTTTTTCTTCCCATTACGAAACAAAGGGCGAGAATTTACACACACACACACACACACACACACACACACACACACACACACACACACACACACACACACACACACACACACACACACACACACACACACACACACACACACACACTTAAAACTTCCGGTATCACGCAAAGAAAGTAAAAACAAACAGTAGCGTCGCGTGCTGGTGACAATTTTGCAACTTTTCAACAGAGAGAGAGAGAGAGAGAGAGAGAGAGAGAGAGAGAGAGAGAGAGAGAGAGAGAGAGAGAGAGAGAGAGAGAGAGAGAGAGAGAGAATTCGTGATAAATTGTTCATTTCCTGCTGAGTTTTATGGCATTAGAATAAATTACCAGTCAAACACGTCAACACCTGAGTAATGATTGTGTCCAGGGAAAAAAAAAGGTTGAAAAAAATGCGTTACTTGTATTTAACTGGGACACGAGTAGCAGGTGTTATCAGTAGCAGTAGAGTTAGTATTCGCCTTAGTTTTTGTAGTAGTAGTAGTAGTAGTAGTAGTAGTAGTGGTAGTAGTAGTTTCTCTGCTTTATTGGTGGTGGTGGTGGTAGTAGTAGTAGTAGTAGTAGTAGTAGTAGTAGTAGTAGTATTTGCCTTCATTTTCATAGCAGAAGTAGTAGTTTCTAATAATAGTAGTAGTGATGGTAGTGGTAGTAGTTGTTCCTCTGCTTTATTGTTAGAGAGATAGTGGTAGTAGTAATAGTATTTGTGTCCATTTTCATAGTGCAAGTAGTAGTGTTTAGTTTATTAGTAGTAGAAATAGTATTAGTAGTAGTATTTGTCTCCATTTTCATAGCAGAAGTAGTGGTTGTAATAATAGTAGTAGTGGTGGTAGTGACAGCAGTTGTTTGTTTTATACCTTTTATTCGTATTTGTTCTTGTGGTGGAATTAGTTTTTGTAATAACAGTAGTAGTGGTTGTAATAATAGTAACTGTTTCTGTATTCTTATTTCTTTTGTTACCTGAGGAACGCTTCATATTATCTTCTCTTTTTTTCCCCCTCGTGTCTTTATTGCCTCTGGTCATAATTACCTACCGTTCTTTCTCTTACATTTCTATTTCTCGTCTTCCTTCAATCATCTTTTCTCCCTTCTCCTAATTCCCTTTTTTTTTCCCTTAACTTCCTTGTTTTTCCTTCTCTCTTTTATATTCCTTTGGTTTTATCCTCCTCCTCATCGTTATCATTATTATCATCAACGTCACCATCATCACCTACTCCTGTACATCCGCCTTCACATTCTGATTCATCGTTATCTTCACGGTTGTCTTAATTTAGCACAAAGAAGTTATTCCCGTCAGATTCTCCATCGATCATCATCTGTTCAGCCTGATGGAGAGACTTGTGATACATGGTCTTGTTGTTACTTCATTCTTTTGTTTACTCTGCATTCTTTGTTCGCAAGTTTCTCTCTCTCTCTCTCTCTCTCTCTCTCTCTCTCTCTCTCTCTCTCTCTCTCTCTCTCTCTCTCTCTCTCTCTCTCTCTCTCTCTCTCTCTCTCTCTCTCTCTCTCTCTCTCTCTCTCTCTCTCTCTCTCTCTCTCTCTGTCTCAGGAATTTCAAGGAAGCATCAGGAGTAAGTTTTGTTGACTTTTTATATCCTGGAAATTACGCCCAAAATGTGCTTCTATTTTCTTTAAAAGTGTGTAAAATATGAATGGATTAAATATTGTGTCTTTTTTAATTATTGAGTGTGACTCGTGTACAATTTGTATCGTAAGTGGTAGTTTAATTACTTAGCGTTACTTATGGATGATTAATTAGTAGGTTGTATTAATTTCAAGGTACTTATGTTACGTGATGGTTCTTTTGTATTAGTCTGTATTTTCGCTAAGAATTGTTTGTGTTCTTTCTTCTTTCCTTCCTTTTTTTCCTTTCTTCCTTCTTTTTTTCTTTTCCTTCCTTCCTTTTTTCCCGTTACGTTATGGTTCTTATGTATTCTGTTTGTATTTTCTCTAAGAATTGTGTTCTTTCTTCCTTTCTTCCTTTTTTTCCTTCCTTCCTTCCTTCCTTCCTTCCTTCCTTCCTTCCTTCCTTCCTTCCTTCCTTCCTTTCCTTTTATATTTGTTTCATTATTATTCATATTTATTTGCTTGTATTTTCATTAAGATTCGCATATTAACAGTTTTCTTCTACATTTTTTTCCCTTCCTGTCTCTATCTTCCGTTCTCTCCTCTTTCCTTCGTTTTATTCATCTATATTATAAGTGGCAGTAATCTTTCTATCTCCTTCGTTATGTTTTTTTTTTATTCTATTTGTATTTTCATTAAGATTTGCATATTGGACTTTGGATACGTATTAAGAGATCTTTTGTTTACTTTTCCCTCTCTGTCCCTCCTCTGTCCTGTCCTTCTTTCCTTCCCTCCTTCCTTCCTTTCATTTATTCATTTATTCATTCATTCATTCATTAGTTCTATCTGTATTTGTTCAATCGATTTATTCATTTATTCATTTATACTCTCTCTCTCTCTCTCTCTCTCTCTCTCTCTCTCTCTCTCTCTCTCTCTCTCTCTCTCTCTCTCTCTCTCTCTCTCTCTCTCTCTCTCTCTCTCTCTCTCTCTCTCTTCACCTCTATTTCCCTTTCCTGCTCCCCTAACCTCCTCTGCTCTTTCCTTACCCTCCTGAGCACAATTTTTCCAGCATCCTCAGCACCCCAATCCTTTCCACTGCTGTCTACCATGTCCTCTCTCTCTCTCTCTCTCTCTCTCTCTCTCTCTCTCTCTCTCTCTCTCTCTCTCTCTCTCTCTCTCTCTCTCTCTCTCTCTCTCTCTCTCTCTCTCTCTCTCTCTCTCTCTCTCTCTCTCTCTCTCTTTTTTTGCCTTGTTTTTTTTTACCAGCTATCTCTTCTGTGTTTTTCCTACCTCTCCTCCCTCACTCTAAATCTCCCTTCTTCCTGGCGTCTTTCAGTTCAGTGTTCTCTGTTCATCCTTACCTTTTCTAGTGTTCCAGTGTAGTGTCTTCTATTTCTCGTTTTCTTTCTTCCTCAGTTGTGTATTTCTCTCGCTCTTCTTAGAGTGTTTTACCTTCTTGTCTACCCTTCCTTGCATTCTTCTTTTTTTTTTTTTTTTTTTATCTAAGTCTTTGTTTCTCTATACTATAATGTTTTCCTCTTTCTGGTTTTTATTTTTCTTTCTCTCAGTATCGTCTCTTTCAATACTTAGCTGAAGGTGACGTATTTCTCTTTTTTTAGGCTTGTTTTAAGTTCATCGTTCCTTACTTTCCTTTTGTTTAAGATTTTTTTTATCTCTCATTTTTTTAATATACTGTTTTCTTCATTTTTAATTTTCTTGTCTTTCAGTGTTGTCTCTCTCTGCTTAACTGTCCTCACTGCATGTCTCCCTTATTTTTAGCTTATTTTTTCTCTAAATTCACGTTTAATGTCTAAGTTTTCATTTTTACACCACCTTGTTCTCACCCTGTTCATTTCCCAGTTTCTCATTAATATCTCTGTTTTACGTTCTTCAGTATATCTCTCTCTTCTTGGCTTCTTTTTCCTCCTGACCCACGCTTCCTTATGTCTACACTTTATTTTTATGCCACCTTGTTCTCACCCTTTCATTTCGCAGTCTCTCGGTATAATCCTTCTTTACTTAAAATTCATCAGTATATCTCTTCGTTCATTTTGGCTTGTTTTAGTTTCATATCTATCATCCTTCTGCTCTTTCATCCAAGCTTCCTTTTTATACTCTTCTGTGTTCAGTCATATTTACTGTATGTGTTTTCTTTCGCTACTTTTCCTTCAGTATACCTCTCTGTTCTTGCTTTGTTTTACCTTCGTGTCGACCCTCCTTTATTTTTATCCAAACTTCCTTCCTTCCTATACTATGCCATCTTTATTGTCAACACTCTTCGTTTCATATATCTACTTTCCCTTCACTGTATCTCCCCGTTTCTTCCAGCCTTCACTTCCATAGCCACTCTTCTTTACATTTCCCTCTTCCCAGCCTCCCTTCAAAGTCCGCCAGCCTCTCACCCTTTCTTCAGCTTTATTCTCCCCCTCTTTCTTCCCTCACTGATCCTCACTCACACGTATTGGATGGACACGAGCTGTGCGCCAGGTATCCGCGGTTGTGTTGCCCTGAAGGAAAATTTGGTGTTTGCCGATAGCTCTGCGGGAGGCGATGAAGAGAGAGAGAGAGAGAGAGAGAGAGAGAGAGAGAGAGAGAGAGAGAGAGAGAGAGAGAGAGAGAGAGAGAGAGAGAGAGAGAGAGAGAGAGAGAGAGAGAGAGAGAGAGAGAGAGAGAGAGAGAGAGAGAGAGAGAGAGAGAGAGAGAGAGAGAGAGAGAGAGAGAGAGAGAGAGAGAGAGAGAGAGAGAGAGAGAGAGAGAGAGAGAGAGAAATGGGCATGGAAGGGATGTTTTCAAGCTTGTAATCTTAAAATAATGAGTTTTTTTTCGTGAGTAATTGTTTTCGTCGTATATTTTAATGAAAAGTATCAGAATTTTAATGTTTTGACTTGCTGTCTTCAACATTTCTCACTTCCATTCGTTCAACACCTTGTCTGCTAATCTACATGAATACATAAATGGGTACAGTACTGATAATCTACATGAATACATAAATGGGTACAGTAATGAACGAAGTCTGAAATACAAAAATCAACACAGTTTATTGCCACCAAGTATTATTACAGCAAAGTATTTACAAGGCGCAATGGAATAAAAAAACAAGTAAATGAATAAATAAATAAATAAAATGAATCAAAATCAAAATATAGAAATGCCAAAGCAACTTATTACCACAAAGTATTATTACAACTATAGACACACAAAGTACAACTGCATGGAGAGACACAGACCCCATGTGCTGCTCTCCTCCGTGTCCTTCACCCTTCAATCATTGACCATTCACGCCCAGAACCTTCACGTCACTCATAATCAGGCCGGACACGAGCAGCGGCAGTAAAGAGACGCTCTCCCTCGCCCTCTGACGTTGCACCTCACGACGCCTAATAAACCACAGGGCACTTCCGTCGGTGAGGCGAGTCGCAAGTGTGAAAAAAGCAACAACACCGCGGCCTTTCCTTTCCCGCCTCTTGTGTACTTGCGGCAAAAACATTCCAGCGGCGACCGTTCACATATTTCACCGCCGTTCGTTGCCGGGGAAGATAAGGAAGGAAAAAAAGTGTCAGGCGGTGTTGTCGGGGAGAAGGAACGACACGGGAGAAATATGGCAGCGTTGAGGCTCCCCTATTGTGAGGCATCCCTGGGGGTTCTCTCGTGTCCTGTCGGGTTCTGTTGGGTTTTCCTGCTGGGTTCTCTCCTCATGTCGGGTTCTCGCGCCCATGGGTTAGGCTCCCGGCCTGGAAACAGAGCGGCAGGAAGGGTAAATGTTGTCCAGAGTCCCGCACGGAGGTGAAGATGGATTAGGGGAAGTTACTTTATCCTCCTTTTTTTATTTTCCTTAGTCCTGTTTCCTCTCTCGGTCCATTGCCCCTTCCCTCACCCTCCCACCCCCTCATCCCCCGCTGTGTGCCTCCTGGAGAGTCTATTATGGGTCGAGGCTTAAGTGCCGGGAAGTATACGTAGTTCGGGTTAACAATGGATTGCTCTCCCTCTCTCCCTCTCTCTTATCTTACCCCCCACTGACTGCGAGTCAAATGTTTTCTTTCCTAAACACTCACCAATCACTAATATGGAAGGGGAATTGGGAGGTTGTCCCGTGAGTTTACCAGGGTGTTTGTCTGAAGGTACATGAGGTTTAAGCGTATGTGTATTCTGTGTATTCCTTAAAAAAAAAACACTCACTAATCAGTTGTATGGAAGGGGAAGTCTGTCAGTGTATTCCTTCAAAAACACTCACTAATCAGTTGTATGGAAGGGGAAGTCTGTCAGGCTGCCCCGTGAGGTGGTCAGGGGTGTCTGTCTGATGGGATGTGAGACTTTAGCTTGTGTTGAGTCGAAGTGAGCACAGAGGTAGAGGAGAGAGAAAGTAATCCCACGCACAGAGAAGGGAAGTTAGGTGGCACAGTCTGTCATGTACCACTGAATAAGATATCTGTCTGATGGAACGTGACTTTAGCTTGTGTTGAGTCGAAGTGTGCATAGAGAGGTAGAGGAGAGAGAGGTAATTCCACAGAGACGGGAAGTTACGAAGTCTGTCATGTATCACTGTAAATAAGTAAGGTTGTTAGAGTTCAGCTTCTGTATTGAGTCGACGTTCACATATAGAGACAGCGAAGGAAAGAGAAACTAATTGCACAGTGACGGGAAAGCTTCGTAGCACAATCTAACGTGTATCACTGTGAATACGATGACCAGTGACGTGTATCAGGAGAGTGGTGATGAAGACTCCAGCAAGTCAAACTGATATTAAATCATAGATAGCAGAGACAGCGGTAGAAATGGGAGGTAACAAAATGTATCTTGTTTAAGAATGAACAGGAGAAAGAGCAAGGAGAGTGACGAGGTGAAATATTAAGATATAGCGTATTTCATTGCGAACAAACGACAGTGAAAGCAATAACAGAGGAACAGAAAAGCGAGGCAGCAAGATCTAACGTTTCTCTGCGAATAAACGGAGAGTGAGCAGCGAGAGGGCGATAGAAAGAAGTACCGAGACCTACTGTGTTTTATTGCGAGAGAACGACAGTGAAAGTAACGCAGGAGCAGAAATGTGAGGCAGCAAAACCTAACTGCCAAGAAACGGAAGAGTGAGCAGCGAGGGGGCGATAGAAAGAAGTACCAAAACCTGTTCTGTTGTGTTTTATTACGAGACAACGACACAAAGTAACACAGGAACAGAAGTGTGAGGTAGCAAAGAGACAGCGGCAGGAAACAACAGGAAGAAGTATCAAGATTTAAAGTGTGTCATTTTAAATTAACGAGAGAGAGAGAGAGAGAGAGAGAGAGAGAGAGAGAGAGAGAGAGAGAGAGAGAGAGAGAGAGAGAGAGAGAGAGAGAGAGAGAGAGAGAGAGAGAGAGAGAGAGAGAGAGAGAGAGAGAGAGAGAGAGAGAGAGAGAGAGAGAGAGAGAGAGAGAGAGAGAGAGAGAGAGAGAGAGAGAGAGAGAGAGAGAGAGAGAGAGAGAGAGAGAGAGAGAGAGAGAGAGAGAGAGAGAGAGAGAGAGAGAGAGAGAGAGAGAGAGAGAGAGAGAGAGAGAGAGAGAGAGAGAGAGAGAGAGAGAGAGAGAGAGAGAGAGAGAGAGAGAGAGAGAGAGAGAGAGAGAGAGAGAGAGAGAGAGAGAGAGAGAGAGAGAGAGAGAGAGAGAGAGAGAGAGAGAGAGAGAGAGAGAGAGAGAGAGAGAGAGAGAGAGAGAGAGAGAGAGAGAGAGAGAGAGAGAGAGAGAGAGAGAGAGAGAGAGAGAGAGAGAGAGAGAGAGAGAGAGAGAGAGAGAGAGAGAGAGAGAGAGAGAGAGAGAGAGAGAGAGAGAGAGAGAGAGAGAGAGAGAGAGAGAGAGAGAGAGAGAGAGAGAGAGAGAGAGAGAGAGAGAGAGAGAGAGAGAGAGAGAGAGAGAGAGAGAGAGAGAGAGAGAGAGAGAGAGAGACGAGGCAGTACAGTGTAACGCCTTCCATTACTAATAAAGTTTCCTCCTTGTGGCGTCAATAGTGGATGAGGCGCGATCAAGTCATGCCGCGGCGGATGTCCCGGGCTGGGAAGGTGGCAAGTGTTGGCTCTCGAGTTTGGAAATCTTTCGGGGCTCGAAATTCGCCTTCAAACTTCCAGGAAACAGCTGGAAATCACAAAGTGTCGAAAAGTGTATCCGAGATTGCCTTCCGCGCCAGAAAATTCCACTTCTAACATCAAAAAAAAAAAGAAAGATGCACAGAGGAAGAAAAGAAAAGGTGTTGTCATCCAGCTTGGAATTGTTACCTTGCCAAGCCAATGAACACTTTAAATGTGGAATAGATTCGACGCTGAGTGTGGTGCAGAATAGCGTGCCAGCCTTACATTGCCTCGCGTGCCGCTGCCGCCTGGCGTGTCCTGCCTCTTGCAAGCGTCAGCAGGTCTTTGTCTCGCCGCAATGGACACGCCAAGGCCAGGGAAGGCTCAGCTGCAGACCGCCAAAACGTGATTATTATTATTCTCTCTTATAGTGCGATGAAAATGATAATAGTAAATAATTAAAATGATACAAGTAATAAATGAATTTCACTTGAATTATTGGCATGTTATACAGTTAATAGACAAAGGTGATACATAAAAATCATGCAGTAATAAGTTAAATATCAAATGGCACTAGACCCGCGAATTAAAGGTGCTACATTATTATACTAAAAATAAAGCTAAAAATACGAGAAGAATTGAAAGAACTGAGATAACACAAACACATCGTACGTACACACTACATGACAGACACCAAATTCAAAGTTCACTGACACTTATTGAGCTCAGCGCCTCGCCGTGGATGCAGTGCGGGTGTACAGGTGGCGACACTGCATGACCTCAGCATCGTGACACAGACGCAGCCAATTAAAGCAGAGTTACCATTATTTCTTACGGATTTGACTTAGGGCGGCATAGAGGCGTAGACAAATGAACGTGTATAACGAAGCCGGACTGTATAGCGCTGACAACCTTCTGCTATAGCCAAAATTAATTGATGGACAACTCCCGGAAGGTCAAAAAGTCATAGGAGAATTATATATTGTCTTATTACTTACGCTATGGCTGCTGTAATGTCATAAGCGTACAGTTGTAGAGTATAACCAAAAATCTACCGAAGGAAATGGTGCAAATGACAGCGTGGTTCAGATATTTCAGTACCCATAGTTTAATTTCGGCTCGGTAGAAGATTTTAGGATTACTCAAATGAGGTAGTAGGTGAAGTCAACAGTGGAAGGTTTATTGCAGGTGAAGTATAAAGGGCAAGGTGATCAGTACGCAAAAGTATTTATAGTTAATGTTAATGTGTAGTTAGATAAGACTTTATAATGAATATGTTTAAATTTTCAGTTACTCTCGATCCAATTATTATTTTTTCGGTACTAAATGGTTGGTCGTTTCAATTATTCTTCGATTTTTATTATAGACTGTATTTAATCGGGTTATGCTTCGTGTGTGTGTGTGTGTGTGTGTGTGTGTGTGTGTGTGTGTGTGTGTGTGTGTGTGTGTGTGTGTGTGTTTCATATCCGTCTTTTGCTACCGTTTCTTATTCTTCTGGCATTATTTTATATTTTCACAGGACACAAATGCATTTTTACATTCCTCCTCTTCCTCCTCTTCCTCATTCTCTTCTTCCTCCTCCTCTTTCTCTTCCTCCTCATCGTCATCCTTCTCATACCGCTCCTAATCCTCCTACTCTTCCTCCTCCTCCTCCTCCTATCCTCGTCTCGCTGCACAATAAGTGTTTCTCGCGCGGAACAGTTTTGCAAGCTGCCTCCTCCCTTCACACCAATTACACTGTATGTTGGTGGTGGCCTCGTCCGCTGCCAGACACTGTGCTCAGACCGCGACTAAGGGGAAAGAGCGGCGTGTGTGTGTGTGTGCGTGTGTGTGTGTGTGTGTGTGTGTGGGGTGGGGTAATGTTGCAGCAATAGTAGTCGTAGTTTTATAAGAAGTAGTAGTAGTAGTAACAGTAGTAGTAGTTGCTGTTGTTGTTGTAATTGTAGCATTGGTAGTGATATTGTTAGTAGTAATAGTGGTGGTGGTGATAGTGGTAGTAGTAGTGATGGTAATGATAGTGGTGGTAGTGATCGCAATTATATTTTAGTAGTAGTAGCAGCAGCAACAGCAGCAGGAGCAGCAGCAGCAGCAGCAGCAGCAGCAGCAGCAGTAACACTAGTACCAGATTAGCACTACATAACTTAAACAGTGCCGAATATATTGCCTTTTATCACCTAATACACAACTTTATAATACGAGATTGCAAGAAAGAAAATACAACACGAGTGAAAGACGGAGGCACAAACATACGAGATAAATAAAAAAAAATAATAATAAATAAAATAAGATAAATAAAAAAAAATCAAAAGAATATATAAGCTTTTTAATCTTCAAATACGAGAGATCTTGTTGCAGCTGCCTTGATAAACTTGGTGGAAAAATCTTGTACCTTCTCGTCAGCCGTTCATTTAGTAATTTGGGATATTTCACAGCGCGGTGGTGGATCAGTTGCCTTATTGATGCCTGCAACGTGTCCTGAGATGGGGTGTTGTTGGGGCCGTGACTGATAACTCCTGGAAGTCCCTCGTATCTTGTAGTAGTAATGGTAGCAGTAATGGTGGTGGTGGTGGTGGTGGTGGTGGTGGTATTAGTAGCTGTTGTTTTTTGTGATGTTCTTTTTCTTCTTTTTTCTTATTTTTCTTCTTCGTCTTCTTCCTCTTCTTGTGGTAGATACAGTATTCCAACACCTCTCTTCCTTTTCTTATCCTAATTACCTTGTCTCCTATTTTAATTTCATCACTAAATACTTTTCCCCTTTACATTCCAGATCACTACAATTACTTTTCTTATGCATGTCTTCTTTTCTAATCTCTACAACTCGTTCTGTCCCCTTTCCTCTTCTTACCACTGTATTTTTTAATTAGATTCTTGTGTCTGCCTTCTTTTTTTTTTTAGAAGGCAATCTCTCTTTGTACCGCGTCTGTTCATTCCGCGTCTTTGTCTCGTCCCTGCACCCTGACGGAGCCGGGGGCGTTTCGTTTGGTGGATAGTTAGACAGGCGAGTGGCGGCCTTCTCCGGTGAAAGGTGAAAAGAACAGGTGGTGAAGGCTAATTTTCTGAGTCTTCGTGGCGCCGGGGGTGGAGTGGGGGAAGGTGGAGTGTGTGTGTGTGTGTGTGTGTGTGTGTGTGTGTGTGTGTGTGTGTGTGTGTGTGTGTGTGTGTGTGTGTTCTATCAGTGTTTTAGTCATTTTCAGCCAATACAGATGCACATGTATATCCATAAATGTTTTTTGTTTACTCTCTCTCTCTCTCTCTCTCTCTCTCTCTCTCTCTCTCTCTCTCTCTCTCTCTCTCTCTCTCTCTCTCGCTCTCGCTCTCGCTGTTGCACTATGCACACAGACTTACTTCGACGAGAGGGGCGCTGTTAATGAAGACTGGCTCGTTCAATATAGCCAGCGCAGTAAGTAATGTGCATTCTGAAATTGCTTTCGTTAGTTCAATAAATACCATGAAAAACGGCGTATGTAGCGTCAGCGGCGCCTAAAAAAAATGATGTAAAAAAAGAACAAAATACACAATGCAAAAAAAAAAAAAAAAAAAAAAAAAAAAGTAAAAAAAGTAAAAAAAAAAAAAAAAAAAAAAAACCCGATGCATTTTTCAGATACACCGCGAAATGTAAATGAACGTATATTCGTAACAGAGATATTTCGCAAACGTGCATGAAAGTAACGATATCAAGAGGAATAGAGAGAGAGAGATAACTTAATACCTTCAGCGGTGGGAGACTGACGGCGCGGGCAGGGAGAGGAAGAAGAGGGGAGGAAGAGAGGAAGAAGAGGCAGAAGGGAGAGAAGGGTGACTGGTGATGAAGGGAAGGATAAGAAGAGGGGGATTAAGAAGAAGGAGGTAAGGGAGAGAAGCGGGGAATATACGAGGATAATATGGAGTTAGGGCAGGACAGGTGAATGGGAGGAATGTGATGAAATTGTGTCATGGAGAAGAGGAGGAGGAGGAGGAGGGAGAGGAACAAGAAAGAAAAGAAGAAGAATAAGGAGGAAAAGAAGAAGAAGATTAAGAAGAAGATTAAGAAGAAGGATATGGGAGAAGATAATTAAGAAGAAGAAAAAGAAGAAAGGGAACAAGAAAAAAAAAAAAGAAAAGAACAAGAATAAGAATAAAAGAACTAGAACAAAAAAAAAACAAGAACAAGAGAAGGAGAAAGAGGAGGAGAAGGAGGAGGAGGAGAAAAACAAGAACAAGAATACCACCACCATCACCACCACCACCAGCACCACCACCACCAGCACCACCACCACCAAAACCACAGCCACTTTCCTTAATATTCCTCAATAACACTGCAGGACCTTATATCAATCACTACAATGGTGCCGCAATAGTAAGACAGTGACAAACCACCTATCACACCACACTGCAGGTAATGGTGATGACGGGTGATGACTGTAACACTTAATGGTGGTGGTGATGGTGGTGGCGGTGGTGCAGGAAGATACGAGTGACCTACCTTGATGATCATTTCCCGCCAGCGTCGTGAAATAGTGGTAGTTTAGTGTAATGAGTAGTAGTGAAGGGGGGATGGGATGGGGCGGGGCTGTAATGGACGGCTTTATCTCAGTGTCAGGTGCGTTGCGAGGGTCAGGTGAGTTGTTTTATAAAGGGTTAATTTTATTTTTGACCCTTCCAGCGATGACCTTGAAGCATGGTAAGTGAGACTGATGGAGTGGTGGATGGATGGATAGATAAATAGGCAGATAGACATACAGAGGTGGACAAATAGATAGATAGATTGATACACACATACACACACACACACGCACACACACTCGTATATATAAACTGATGTGACTATATAGATATATTAATACAGAAATACATACAAAAAGAGAGAGAGATACAAAAGTCGTAGATTAAGATAAACTTTTAAATATTCAAACACACAATTCATCATATCTCTCCTGAATCTCATGCAACAATAATTTACCATCAAAACCACAGTAAAATCCAGTCATTCCGTCTGTGATTTATTTTTTCCTTTGTTTTCCTTTTGCGTTCCCATGCTGCGGCGCCATAACTCAATCAAAACCCCCTTTTATTCCATCTACTCCCTCTCCACACCCGGATACACCCACACACTCCCTTTATCTGGCTTCCCTCACCCGCTATAGTCCTCTCTTTAGCCAGCCCGGACCTTCAATTTCCTCTCTTCTCCCTTTCCCCTGCCTCTTCTCTTGTACTTGCCCCCTGCTTCCATACACCATCACAATACCTCCTTTTCCAACCCTCTAGCCTCCAGCACCGACCACTGAAACACTCCAGCCCTCTGACCACACTCCTCTACCGCCCTCCACCTCCTCTCATCCTACCCTTCTGCTCTCAAACGTCTCTCTACTCATACACTCTCTCTCCTACTTCCTTCCCACCGTATCCTGCCAGTCATGTGTGCAGGTTTTCGTGTGTACTTTCGTGTGTACTTTACCAAGATTGCAGCGACTTGGTCTTGGTTTTCAGTTGTGCTTATTCTCGTCTTTCGTGTCATTTTTTTTTTTTTTTTTTTTTTTTTGTGTGTGTGTGTGTGTGTGTGTGTGTGTGTGTGTGCATATTCACCATCTTTGCTATTCATGTTTGTTTGTGTGTGTGTGTGTGTGTGTGTGTGTGTGTGTGTGTGTGTGTGTGTGTGTGTGTGTGTGTGTGTGTGTGTGTGTGTGTGTGTGTGTGTGTGTGCGCGCGCGTGCGCAGTGAAATTAAGTACCTAGAAATATGATTTTTTTTTTATCATCAACACACACACACACACACACACACACACACACACACACACACACACACACACACACACACACACACACACACACACACACACACACACACACACTACATAGTACTTACATTCACTTAAAAAAAAAATTAAGCCCCATTCTTTTCTGTTTTGCTCCCAGTTAGGACAAGCACTGTCCGTGAGTGCGTGTGCGTGTCCGTGGCTCTTTTTTCCGTGAGATGCCCGTGCTAAATATCTGTATAATTTCCGGAGCGAATCAAATGGCCGCTTACAGTGTTGGGGATTCAAGTTATGTCCAATAGAATTTGAGGGGAATGACTGTTTGTATTTACGGTAATGAACCCTTGGTGTGTGTGTGTGTGTGTGTGTGTGTGTGTGTGTGTGTGTGTGTGTGTGTGTTGGTAATAATATCGATAAATATTTAAGGGAAAGTTGAGATCCAAAACACATTATTAGGTTAAGGAATACTTGTTTTTTTTCTTTTTTTCTCGTGTTTATAGAAATATCACACCAAAATAACCTCTAATAAGATTTAGCATATATTTTCCCCATTAATATTTGCTCTGATTTATGTTTCAGATGCATGAGTGTTGTTTTCTGCCTCTTTCATACCAAAACAACAATATAAAAGCCTGGAATACCTTTTCATCATTTATATTCGTGTTTATGTCTTAGGTTGAAGGTCTCACTGCGCTATAAAATAATCCTCGATACAAGAAACACCATACTTAATATTTACGAACATTTACAGGAAGGAAAAGAAGGATTAAAAGGACAAATATTTTTTTCAGTATTTCATTAGGAAAGTCTTTAAAGGTGGCTGTTGGACAAAAGGAAATTTTTCAGAGTAGTTTGAAATTAAGAAACGATAAAACGATGCGGCATAGGAACTGACACCTCAATGAGCCTTTTTTTTTTTATCTAAGTTTTTCAATGGGCCCTTTTTTTTATCTAAGTTTCTCAAGGAGCCTTTTTTTTTTATTTATCTAAGTTTCGTACCCCAAGACCAGTGCCATTACGTATGGGAATAGTAGAATTAGTTAATATTGTCCTATTTGCTGCCGTCTCCCTATTTATTTATTTATTTATTTATTTATTTATTTATTTATTTATTGAGGGACGATGTGTTAGATAGCAGTAGATGGAATAATGCCGTCAGGTTCTGCACTTTTTTGTTTTCTCATATTAAGTTCTTACTAATAACGCCCCCTAAAAAAAGTATATATTATTTTTTTCTTATATTCTTACTAGTAAAGTCAGTAGTGCGATATTTTTGGCGGCAAGTAGAGGGATAGAATTGTATGAAAGCAGCAGTGAATGGGTTTATTATTCAGCCTTTTGCAGTCTCCACCTTTTCTTATCTTACTAATAAAGTTGGCAGTGCGATATTTTGGAGCTTGAGGGACCAAATCACGAAAATTGAGGGATGTTCGGTAATGAGTGAGTGGTGGCGAGTCCTCGGGCGGCGGAAGGCAGCGAGGGAGCAGCTGCCAGCCCTTCGCCGCCCCTCGCAGCCCTCGCTCCGCCCCTCGTCCCTTGAATGGCCAGCCTGGGCCCGCACCGCACCGGGAAACGATAAATATCCTACTAATTAATTCTGGAATGAGTGATTCGAGTAGGGATATAAAAATGTTCAGTATCTGTCTATCTATCAGTGTGTGTGTGTGTGTGTGTGTGTGTGTGTGTGTGTGTGTGTGTGTGTGTGTGTGTGTGTGTATGTTTATGTTTAACAGAAATATACTTACGATCTGTGTGATATAAATGCATATGATAGTACAAATATTAATATGAAATAATATGTGGATCATTTATGTCGATCTCTGTTTCTTTGTCTATAATATGTATGTATAAAGCTTTGTATTTGTGTATCTATCTATCTGTTAATATGTTTGCTTCCTTTTTTCTGTGTACCTAAACAATGCAGTGAAAAGGAAGGGAAGGGTATGAACAGATTACACGTGAATCATGTGCACTAGAGAGAACAATAAACTGTATAGAACAAAAAAAAAAAAAAAAATACAATAAGAAGGGAATTAAATTACTCTTATGTCAGAATTAAAAGAGAAACAAAAGCATAACATCAAAAAATACAAAAGAAAAAAACACCCAATTACTGGTCTTTCTTCCTCATAAACGAAACAAAACAAGGAAAAAAACAAAATCCACATAATAAAACTACCTTCTTTTATATCAGAACCCAAGAGAAGCGCAGAAACAAAAAATAAATAAATAAATAAAATAAATAAAATTAAGTTAAATAAATAAAAATAAATAAAGATATAGATAAATAAATGAATACATAAATAAATAGATAAATAAATAAATAAATAAAATAACCAAGACGAACCCTCTAACACATCCTTTCTTCTTAAACGAAACAAAAACAGAAAACAAATAAAAACCCACAAAATTAAACAACCTACTTATAACCAAAAGAAAGATGGAGAACCAGAACACATCAAAAAATTATCAAATCACCAACTAACGTCTCTCCTTCCCAAACTGTGCCAAAACCGAACCGCGTCCCAGCACAGGAGTCTTGCAGCGCCGCCACCTCTCCGCCTCGCCGCCACTTCGCCACTCATAGAATCAGATGCACATTTTCCCGCCAAGACTCTCTCTGTTTCTTTCCCTCAGCGAGTGTCGGGAGTTTGCGCTGCGCTGATCCCTTTTACGGTGCGCGTTTTGTGTATAGTTTATGAGGAGTTTCAAATGTTACTACTTTTTTTTTTTTTTTTTTTTTTTCGTTTTGTTTTTTTGTCTTCTTTTTTTTTAAGGCAGGGATGGAGTTCTTGTGTTCAGAAATAGCGTTTAGTCTAGCTGGTTATCTCTCTCTCTCTCTCTCTCTCTCTCTCTCTCTCTCTCTCTCTCTCTCTCTCTCTCTCTCTCTCTCTCTCTCTCTCTCTCTCTCTCTCTCTCTCTCTCTCTCTCGTAGGTAATAAAATGCTAAACAAGTAGGCTATTATGACCATTATTTCTTATAGGCAACGTTATGAAAACAAATGGTTCGTGGTACTGAAGAGTAAATCTTGTCCTCCCGCAGTGGTTGGCTTGAGTTGCGTTTTGTTTGGGGTGTTTTAGGGACGCGCACTACATCAGAACAAACACAAACTGTACCTGGAGTGGAAAAAAAGAAAGATACATAAGTTCCTGAAGTGGCAAGCAACAAGAAAAATGACTACTGAAGTTACTAATGAGAGAAGTTAGTACAGGAATTACTGCTTGCGGTTACACACACACACACACACACACACACACACACACACACACACACACACACACACACACACACACACACACACACACACACACACACACACACACACACACACACACACACACACACACACACACACACACACACACACAGAGAGAGAGAGAGAGAGAGAGAGAGAGAGAGAGAGAGAGAGAGAGAGAGAGAGAGAGAGAGAGAGAGAGAGAGAGAGAGAGAGAGAGAGAGAGAGAGAGAGAGAGAGAGAGAGAGAGAGAGAGAGAGAGAGAGAGAGAATGAATCCTTTTTCTGATGTTATACTTGATTTTCTCTATTCCATTTATTTCTTTTTATATTTTTGTTTTTACTTTTTATCTTTTATTTTTCTTTTATTTTGTCTACCGTTCCTTTCCCCTCTTTTTTTTTATTTTCTGTTATTTCTATACCTATTGCATTTTCTTTCTTTTTAAATCTACTTGTGTATTAATTTATTACTTCTTTAGTTTCTCTTTCCTTCTTTCTTCTTCCTTGTTCTTCCCTGTGCTTGTGTTAACGATGCTTATATGATTTCAGCAGCACCCATTGTTAAGTAATCGTGAAAAAATCTGACTCACTTGATCATTTAGGAGTAAAATTAACCTTGCTGATAATTATTTTTAACTCAGAATGATAAAATAGATCAAATGATGTTTCTCTTGCAATTTTGTATTATGTTTTTTTTATCATGAATGTCACCTGTTTATGAGTTAGTTCAACCAGGAAATTAATCTTCTCCTGTGTTTATTGGAATGTCGCTACAAGTCAAGGGGAGTTGCGATATTTTGGAAGTGAAACATTAGAATAAATAAAATGAATAAAATAGTTGAGCACGTGTTCAAAACGTCATTTCCGCCTCGCATGTTTTGGGGCTAAAAGATAAAAACTGAAAATCGGACGTGGTGATCAAAATGTCTGCCTCGCCACATATTTTTAGGTGGAAATATAAATGAAAACAATTGAGTGTAGCGTTGCTGGTCAAAACGTCATTTTCTGCCTCATATCCCCTCATTCATCCTTTTTTTTTTTTTTTCTCGGATTGTAAATGTTTAACTTCCCTCTAAAAATGTTGGTTCAGATTCTAAAAAAAAACATTTATGGTGGCCCGAGGCTTATGACAAGGCTGCAAAATGTTATGGCCTCGCATCGTCTCCATGAGTGCGACCTGTGATGCTGGGAGCTGTTTATGATCCTTACTAAAATCCCCCACGCGTGTTTGTATGGGTGTCCAAGAGTGTCTGTGTGCATGGCAGGGTTGAGAAATTAACGGAGTATAGTTAAACACAAGCCAAATGGAAAATATCATGCACACACAGATTGCATGTTACAAATATTTCAACATTATACAAAATAGAAGAAAAATGAGAATTAAAAATTAAATCACGCGAGCACACACACACACAGACACACACACACACCACTACAAAATATAACACATATGTGAGCGACAATTCCATTATTCCGCAAACAGTGAATAAAAAAAGGTTTAAACTAAAAAAAAAAAAATGGAGTCAAAAAGTAAAAAGAATACCCCAAAAATCTGAAATAGAGAGTTCAGATACAAACATGAACGCTCAGGAGTAGCAGCACCAGTAGTAGTAGTAGTAGTAGTAGTAGTAGTAGTAGTAGTAGTAAT
>NC_087176.1:8692500-8715000 GCF_035594125.1 Scylla paramamosain
GTGATTTTGCTTGTTTTGCTAATATGATTTTTTTTTAAGGCTGTATAGATGCGGTTACTTCTGTCTGTCTGTCTGTCTGTCTGTCTGTCTGTCTGTCTGTCTGTCTGTCTGTCTGTCTGTCTGTCTGTCTGTCTGTCTGTCTGTATGTATGTATGTATGTATGTATGTATGTATGTATGTATGTATGTATGTATGTATGTATGTATGTATGTATGTATGTATGTATGTATGTATGTATGTATGTATGTATGTATGTATGTATGTATGTATGTATGTATGTATGTATGTATGTATGTATGTATGTATGTATGTATGTATGTATGTATGTATGTATGTATGTATGTATGTATGTATGTATGTCTCTCTCTGTCTGTCTGTCTGTCTGTCTGTCTGTCTGTCTGTCTGTCTGTCTGTCTCTCTCTCTCTCTCTCTCTCTCTCTCTCTCTCTCTCTCTCTCTCTCTCTCTCTCTCTCTCTCTCTCTCTCTCTCTCTCTCACACAGAGAAGCACCCTTCCTCATACACTTAACCGCATCATCCTCCACAACAACAACAACAACAACAAAAACAGAAAAGAATACCATAGAACGCACAAATCCATACAAAAACACTTGATATGCTTGGGAAAAGACAAACACTAAACCCACACAGACTTGCACAAAAACACTTATAAGCCTTTACCCTCAATTCACTCCTCATACACGCCCCGCAAGACAAAAAACACAAAAAACAAAAAAATACCACACACACACACACACACACACACACACACACACACACACACACACACACACACACACACACACACACACACACACACACACACACACACACACACACACACACACACGCACATACACATAAGCCTTCTCCATGCCTGTACCCTCATCCCAGCAACAGAAAACAGATGCCTTATGAATGCCGCCAACAAACACGGGCTGCTCTCCTCTCGTAAACACGTGTCTGTAATCCCGCAGGAGAAAGACTCGCTCCCCAGAGGCTGCAGGTCGGTGCCACGCAGGGATGCTGGATGGGACTGCAGAGGCCTGGAGTCTGTGAGTATAAAATATATTCATGTGTTGAAACTTTTAATTTATGTTGTGTGTTGTTGTTTTCATCTCAATTTTTTTTTATTATTTTTTTATTTATTTTCTTCTTCTTTTCGTATTTTTTTCTTATTCTATAATGTTTTCTTCTTTAGTTCGTATGTTTGTTTTGTCTTGTAGATAACTTCCTCATCATCATCATCTTCATCTTCATCTTCATCTTCTTCTTCTTCTTCTTCTTCTTCTTCTTCTTCTTCTTCTTCTTCTTCTTCTTCTTCTTCTTCT
Source organism: Scylla paramamosain (assembly GCF_035594125.1). Lineage (NCBI taxonomy): Eukaryota > Metazoa > Arthropoda > Malacostraca > Decapoda > Portunidae > Scylla > Scylla paramamosain. Next base: position 8,693,830 of record NC_087176.1, read on the forward strand.
TCTTCTTCTTCTTCTTCTTCTTCTTCTTCTTCTTCTTCTTCTTCTTCTTCTTCTTCTTCTTCTTCTTCTTCTTCTTCTTCTTCTTCTTCTTCTTCTTCTTCTTCTTCTTCTTCTTCTTCTTCTTCTTCTTCTTCTTCTTCTTCTTCTTCTTCTTCTTCTTCTTCTTCTTCTTCTTCTTCTTCTTCTTCTTCTTCTTCTTCTTCTTCTTCTTCTTCTTCTTCTTCTTCTTCTTCTTCTTCTTCTTCTTCTTCTTCTTCTTCTTCTTCTTCTTCTTCTTCTTCTTCTTCTTCTTCTTCTTCTTCTTCTTCTTCTTCTTCTTCTTCTTCTTCTTCTTCTTCTTCTTCTTCTTCTTCTTCTTCTTCTTCTTCTTCTTCTTCTTCTTCTTCTTCTTCTTCTTCTTCTTCTTCTTCTTCTTCTTCTTCTTCTTCTTCTTCTTCTTCTTCTTCTTCTTCTTCTTCTTCTTCTTCTTCTTCTTCTTCTTCTTCTTCTTCTTCTTCTTCTTCTTCTTCTTCTTCTTCTTCTTCTTCTTCTTCTTCTTCTTCTTCTTCTTCTTCTTCTTCTTCTTCTTCTTCTTCTTCTTCTTCTTCTTCTTCTTCTTCTTCTTCTTCTTCTTCTTCTTCTTCTTCTTCTTCTTCTTCTTCTTCTTCTTCTTCTTCTTCTTCTTCTTCTTCTTCTTCTTCTTCTTCTTCTTCTTCTTCTTCTTCCGCTACTTTTCTTGTTGTTGTTGTTGTTGTTGTTGCTGCTCTTGTTCTTATCTATTATATTATTATTATTATTATTATTATTATTATTATTATTATTATTATTATTATTACTCCTCCTCCTCCTCCTCCTCCTCCTCCTCCTCCTCCTCCTCCTCCTCCTCCTCCTTGGTCGTCAGCTCAGTCTGATTAGCCTCTGGGAGTTAAGTCGACCGAATGAGAGAGAGAGAGAGAGAGAGAGAGAGAGAGAGAGAGAGAGAGAGAGAGAGAGAGAGAGAGAGAGAGAGAGAGCATACATTTGGTCTGTTTGTAAATCCTAAAAGCTTTATTTTTACGGCCTTGACACGGAAGTTGTAAAATAATGAATCGTTTCCTTTTGAAATTAGCGAAAAAATAAGTGAAAAATTTCCTTCCAGCTAAAATTTTGTTAGTGACGCAAAAAAAACCTAAAAAGTTAATTAGGTATTGTAACTAACAATATATTTAGAGTAATTACTGAATGCGAACACTTTTTCCACACATACATGATTAAATATAACTAGTCATATAAAAAAAAAAAAACACGAATTATCATAAATACTAAAAACGCAACAACATATTAAACACGCATAGCTATTTACATGTACATCATTAAATATAATTAGGACCATTAAATACTGCTAATCATCTCTGTATACATAATTAAGTACAACCATAAATGTTAATCACGAGGTATTTTTGACATTGTACGAGTTTATTACAAGTTTCCACGTGGTTAGGTTTGGTTTGGTTAGGTTAGCTTTGGTTAAGTTAGGTTTGGCTAGGTTAAGTTAGGTTAGGGTTTGGTCAGGTTAAGTTAAGTTAGATTTGGTCAGGTTAAGTTAGGTTTGGTTAGGTTAGGTTAGGTTAGGTTAAGTTAGGTTAGGTTGGCTAGGTTAGGTTAGGTTTGGCTAGGTTAAGTTAGGTTTGGCTAGGTTAAGTTAGGTTTGGCTTGGTTAAGTTAGGTTAGGTTTGGCTAGGTTAAGTTAGGTTTGGTTAGGTTAGGTTAAGTTATATTAGGTTATATTAAGGTTAGGTTATGTTAGGTTCTGTTAGATTAGATTAGATTACGTTAGAATGGGTGAGGTTGGCTTAGGTTAAGTTAGGTTAGGTTTTGTTAGATTAGGTTTTGTTAGATTACGTTAGACAGAGTGAGGTTGACTTAGGTTAGGTTAGGTTATTGTTTACATCATCCGAACTCATTGCAATACAAACTCTTTACGCATTCACCTTTAAATAAATGGACACGTGAAGAGAAAAGTTTCCCTGCCCTGGTTATTTTCCGAAGTTTTCCAGGTGATTACAGCTTTTACCGGAGTGTTGAATGAAATTTCTCCCAAGATTGACCTCGATAGAGTCCCATCAGAGGCTTTCAGCTTATAGGCAGCGGAGGAGAGCGAGGGAAGAAACACACGGGAAAAATGATCACCACGAGGAATTGGGGGGAAAAGAAAAAGGGGGGAAAAGAAAAGGGGGGAAGGACTGCAAACCTCCTTCATGTTTACAGTTTTCCTTCCTCGTCTTTCTCAGTGTGTCTGTCTGTCTGTCTGTCTGTCTGTCTGTCTGTCTGTCTGTCGGTCTGTCTCTTTCTGTTTGTCCATATGTATGTATGTATGTATGTGTTTGTGTATATATGCATTTATGTATTTCTCTCTCTCTCTCTCTCTCTCTCTCTCTCTCTCTCTCTCTCTCTCTCTCTCTCTCTCTCTCTCTCTCTCTCTCTCTCTCTCTCTCTCTCTCTCTCTCTCTCTCTCTCTCGTCACAACACGAAAAACTGATTAATAATTGACTTATGAATACAAAAAAACGAGAGAGAGAGAGAGAGAGAGAGAGAGAGAGAGAGAGAGAGAGAGAGAGAGAGAGAGAGAGAGAGAGAGAGCCAGCCAGGAAGCAAGCACATTTCACCAGCAACACCACTCCGGCTGTCCAAACTTTTCGCGTCTATGCTTGGTTTAATACGTCTCAAAGTCCCATAAGACACTAGCAGGGCCAACTATTGACTTGCAAATCCTGACGCTCTTCACGTTGCAGCCACGACTCTTCCCAAAAGTTGATGCCAGACTCCGGCCCCGCGCGCATGACGTATTTCAGGACTCGGAACACTTGATCATTGCAAGAGATAGAGAAAGATGGAAGAAAGATGCGAGAGTACGGTTTTGGGGACGTTCCAGCTTACTTCTACTTGCCTGACGTAGACTAGAACTGGGGATGCGTGTAGAAAAGATGATTTGAGTGTCGAAAGGTCTTATTTTACTCTTAGCTCTCCTTCTTATCCTCACAATTAAAAGAAAATATAACTCTGGTTGTTTTTATAGAGTCCAAATTAATTGTGCTTTGAGTGTTTTGAGAGAGATAGGAAGATGGTTCTCAAATAGAGTGGTAGATGAGTGGAACGGACTCAGTAATCATATTGTTAGTGCTAGGACACTAGAGAGCTTTAAGAGAAGATTAGACAAGTTTATGGATGGGGATAATAGATGGAAATAGGTTGGTATATTTCATACAGGGTCTGCCACGTGTAAGCCTGGTCGCTTCTTGCAGCTTTCCTTATTTCTTATGTTCTTATACGAGCACGGGTTCGAAACGGTTCCTATCCTTGTTATTCTTTCTGTGACGTAGACTAGATCTGCACTAAGCCTTCTTGCATTCTATTCCTTTGAAAACTCTCTGCGTTTGTATAGAGTCCAAAATAATGTTTTTCTTTTTTTTCTTTTTTCTTTGTGCTTTGAGAGAGATTGGAAGATACGAGTACGGGTTCGAGACAGTTCTTGTTCTTGTTATTCTTTCTCTTACGTAAGCTAGATCTGTACTAAGCGTATAGAGTTCAAAAGATGATGTTTTCGGCGTTTAGACTCTTCATCCCACATTCGCTCTTTTCCTCTTCTTTGTATCCTCTTCCTTTGAAAGCTACAAGTCTCTTCGATTGTGAAGATTCCAAAATAGAAATGTTTTTGGGCGCTTTGAGATAAAGATGGCAGATATAAGTACGAACCAATACACTCATCTTTCTTACCTCTCCTCTTACGTAAACCAAAACTGAAGTAGAGTATAGAAAATATTCCTTCTTATCCTCCTGCTTTAGAAACAGGTACCCTCTCAGCTTGTGTAGAGCCCAAAATAATGGTGTTTTAAGCGTGTACCGTGAGTTTTAAGACCTATTCATCTTCAGGGAAGGTCCAGTAATTAGTTCTTTTCCGCCCGTCTCGGTCTTCAGCTCCTAAAATATACAAAGAGGGTGATTTTGGTTCGTTTTCTGTTGGTATATCTTTCTTTTAGGGGGTTGCTTGTGTGTGTGTGTGTGTGTGTGTGTGTGTGTGTGTGTGTGTGTGTGTGTTTGTGTGTGTGTGTGTGTGTGGGAAGGTGCTCATAGGAAAGATTCAACAGGTGTAAGCAAGGAGTGTCTATTAATGCTGCGTGTAAAGGTGATAGGTACAGTGAGGGTCAGACGTCAGGTTAACCAGTACGCTCACCTCCACTGTGTTTTGCGTCTTTCCTCAGTGCTTAGTCCTCTGATCGCCGAATCCCTCTTAGCTGACAGGATCGTAGTGAGATTGTCAACAGATTATCAACACACCCAGAGGGACGTAACATTCAGAGAAACACTAAGCTCAGTGAAGGTAAGACTGGAATGTGAGGTTTTGGCAGTGATTGTACTTGTATGTAAAGAACGCTTCAGAAAAATTAGTCCGATATGAAATTACTGTACCTCATCAGCCTCGAGTCGATTATAAATAAAACTCACTATTTAGAAAGGTAAGGAACTGTTTCAAATAGATAACAAACTTAACAATATCTAATTGAGCCTATTTTTGCTCTTACTATTTAAAAAAGGTAAGGAACTGTTTCAGATAGATAACAGAAACCTAACAAAATTCTAATCGAACCCTTTTTAACACCCCAGTATATTTAAAATTCGTTTATTTAGTTCTACCACATATTGGTTGGTAGACAAAACTACACTGAGATTACGAAATATGAATACTAATGATAGTAAAGAAACACTCACAATACTAGTACTGGAACATTAATAAAATCTATAAAATACAAGACTCCATAAGGTAGAAGAAACCATAGATTTACGTTCCCAGTGATTGAAATGTAGAGTGACAGCACAGACACGCCTCGCAGCTCTTCTACCTGATCCTCCACCTACTCCTCCTGCTAAGACGTCCCTTACTATAAATAAATCTTGTGTCACGGTGAATAGAGGCGTCGACCGGGAAGGCGCGCTCATAAATATCCTTGATGCTCCTTTTATGTAGATCTTTTATGGGCTTCGTGTTGCTGCGGCCGTGATTTGGAAAAAGCCACGCGTGTGTAATAGGTGAGAGCAACAAGAGGACGAGGCAGGATTGTATTGTTGTTATTTGTTCGTATTCGTCGTATTCGTTCGTATTCGTCGTCTTATCTCTCCTACTTTTGACTTGATTTAGTCTTGTGGAAGTCGTTGGGGTGTTCAAAGGTGTTTTTATTATTATTATTATTTTTTTTTTATGCATGAGTGTCACTGGCTAAGGGAAACAAAAAGGAGGAAAAGTCATGGTTCTGTTCTATTCTATGGTAGTTTTGCAAGGATATTTACTCTTATAGGCTCTAGTGGAAGTTATTAGGTTGACGAAGTGTGTTTTTTTATGATTTTAGTTATAGCTTTTAGAGATTCCTTTTATTAACCCGGTGGAAATGTTGGGGATCCTCAAAAGTGTTTTTTTTTCCTTTAATGATTTCAGTGATAATTTTAAAAGAATTATTATTAATAGCATCCGTTAGAAGGTCTTGGAATATTCAAGAGTGTTTTTGGGATTCTAGTCATAGATTTGAAAAGGCTTCTTTCTTTAAACAGGATCTAGTGAAAGTCATCGGATTTTCCAGTCTTTTCATGATTTTGGTGATACGTTGAGAAATGCCTTACATCGGTGATATAGTGGAAACGCGCGCGCTTTGGGGGCCGAGGGCTCTTGAGGCGCATCGGTTTGAATCCTTCACGGTCCGAGGGTAGGAAGGGCATCCACTCAGGGTAACGGTCCCCAAATGCCAAATCAAAGTCCTTTAGGAGGCACCGTCCTTGCCCTCATAAACTAACAGTAACATATCCTGCATTTATATCCCCATCAATTTCTTCGTCTTTCCCCCCCCCCCCCACCTTTTTTTTTTTCTCTCTCTCTCTCCCAATCATTCCATCAATCCCCCATAAGTCTCCATTATTGAAATTATTCCATTTTGACTCACTTTTAACGGGCTACAAAAGATCTAATTAGGTGTTTTCAAGGATGTCTTCATGATTCTAGTATTAGTATGACATCATAATAATAATAATAAAAAAAACACACACATTTATGATATCCCAACTAACCATAAGTGCTCTTTGAAAAACACAGAATAGCCCAGATTGTTTAGGAAGATAAGCCTTTGAGTATCCGAAGAAAAAAAATAAAGAAATGGTGAGGAAAACATGAATCTTCTCAGAACCTTTTGGGCAGAGGTCTGTAGGTTCTGGAAGTCACTGAAGACAAATTGGCCTTCAGTGCTGGAGTTGCTCAATATGGCGGAATAAAGGTGGACGTCTGTGTTGGCGGAAAGCTATTTTGTATTCTCGTTCAGGTCCTTTTTCTTTTTTTCTCTTTTTTTATTCCCCAAGGCGCCGTTATGGTACGAGTTTGCGAGGTTTTTGTTTTTGTTCCCTATACGCTCTTGTCTTTGGTATCTGCTTGTTATTTATGGTTTTTATTGGTAGTGTCGGTTTTTTCCCCCTTTTTTTTGTGTGTATTTTGTCTTGTTTTCTTTATTTTGTTTTATTTTTGTATGTAGGTGCATTTTTTTTCGTTTTGTTTGTATTCACTTTCGCTTTGGTATCTGCTTGTTATTTATGGTTTTTAATGGTAGTGTCGGTTTTTTTCCCCTTTTTTTGTGTGTATTCTGTCTTTTCTTTATTTTGTTTTATTTTTGTATGTAGGTGCATTTTTTTTTCGTTTTGTTTATATTCACTTTCGTTTTTCTTGTCTTTATTTTTGTTTTGCTTTAAAGATTCTTCATTTTACTTCGTCTTCGTATCTTTTTTTTTTTTCGTTTTGAGCGATTACTTTATTTTGTTTTATTTTTGTAAGTAGGTGCAATATTTTTTCGTGTTTTGTTTCATTCACTTTTGTTTTTCTTGCCTTTATTTCTGTTTTGCTCTAAAGATTCTTCATTTTACCTCGTCCTCATTACTTTTTTCTTTGTTCTCTGAGTGTTCCATGTTGTTTCAATTCCAAAATTTTCCTCTCTATTCATTCGTGTCTTTGCTATATATATTTTGGGTTTCACTTATTTCCCTCTTCTGATCTATATCTTTATGTTACCCATTCCATTGTTTTCTATCTTTCTATCAACTTTAAACGGTCACTTTTTCATTCCTTGTATCTCTGTTCACTTTCTCCGCTCTAATCCAAGGTTTCACTTATTTTCCTTTTCCGATCTCTTCCTTTCTTTTTCACCATTCCATTGTTTTCTATCTTTCTATCAACTTAGCTCGCCTCCTTTTATTCCACTGCATCTCTTTTCACTATCTCTTATTGCCTTTTATCACCTGTTGTTCTATCACCTTTTACCAACTGGTTTTCGATCTTTCAAATTTACACGCTCTCTTTTTATCCCATTGTGTTTCTGTTCTCTACCTTTAATCGTCTTTTATCACGTATTGTTCTATCACCTTTTATCCACGGGGTAACATATTCCCTCGTACCTTCATCCTTTCCATTATCATCTGTTTTTACCACTTTGCATCCTCGCATTGCTCGTTTCCTCCTCTTTCATCACTAAAGTATCAAGTTTCCATACCATTTAGGCCTTCTGGTTCACTGTAAACTTTCCACACGGCCTCCAGGTAGCTGTCCTTCCCTCACAGTAATATTTTCTCTTTATTTCATCCCATCTTCTCGTTGCCCCGTGTCGTTTATATCAATAACATGCAGCACTTTCTTCCCCAAGTGTCTCTCTCTCTCTTCCCTCTGCTCTGCCTGAAGGTTCTGATGTCGTTGCTTGTATTTCTTGTTTTTCGTGTATTTTTGTATTTGTATCGCTTGTAGGTTAGTGATGTGTATGAAGTGTGTAGAATATTTTGTCATTTCTCTGGTTTCTCTTCGTTTTTCATTTCATAAGTCTTTGTCTTTTCCATCAAGATTCTTGTCTCCCTTCATTGTTTTTACTTTTTTTCTGTATTTTCATTTTCCCATAATGATACTCATGAAGTTTTTTTTTTTTTGCTCTTTTACTTTCACTTTTTTTTCTTCTATTTTTTCCTTTCCTTTTTCGTCCTCCTCTAATGATATGTATGACGTAAATTTGCTTTTTTTTTATATTTCTCTCCCTTCTGCTATTTTTCCCTTGCACTTCTTTACTTGCTATTCTCTCCTACAAACTGTTATTCTTTTCCATTTCTCTTTGTTCATCTTTTTTTTTTCTGTTCTCTGCTACAAATTCCTATATTTTTGTCTGTATCCCTTCACATTTTTCTCTCCTGCGAACTTTTCTTTCCTTTTTTTTTCCTTCCTATCTCTTTTCCCCGCTCATAATGTTGTAGTAACAATTAACACATCTAACATTTAACGACAAAACATCTCATTTCACACCCTCTTGCTCTCCTTATCTCCTCCTGTCTCTCCATTCCTCCCGTCCAGCTTCATTTCTCCCGTCTAGACCCTCATCTCCCAGCCCTCTCTTCTCTTCCCGCCATACAGCTTACGATAATAGCCCCTGTCTCTCTCTTTCTCCCACCCTCTCCCTTGCCCAGCCTCTCTCAGCCTCTCCCAGCCAGAATACAAATATGAACTGAAGTATGGAGTGAGAGTGGCCATTTTCCCACCATAAATATTAATTCCCTTGTCTTTTATGTAGCGGGGATGATACAGTAATGGAGGCGTAGATTCTCCGTAACGCCCCACGGGAATACGAACTGTCGCAGGGAAGAGGGAAGCCTGTATATTGCTACCCTGCGCTGCTGCTCTGGGTCTTGTGTGTGTGTGTGAGAGAGTATGTTTCATAGACTGCGCACAGACATATACATACACTCTCTCTCTCTCTCTCTCTCGTATCCTTCAAACGCGGATTTACGTGACCTATTTGCCTGTAAGTGTTGCCTGTAAGTGAGAGTACCTGTGAAGGGGAATGAACGTAGAGTGACACAGTTTCTCGAGGATAGGGTGTGGTAGTTGGAGAGTTCAAGAATTACTGTTCATTAGCAGTAACAGATGCAATAGGTAAGATCGCCATTGGTTTATTAAGTGACTGTTTAATGCTGCGATATTGCTTTTTGTTTCTACTTATTTGTTTTAGTTGATGTTGCTTTGTTTTTTGTTTGTAGATTTACTTCTGATCTCCATATTTGTCTAATTTTCATATTTCTCATACTTTTCGTTTTCTTTTTTTTTTCTTTTTAGGCCCCTTTCTGGCCTTTATATCTGTGTAAAGTTGATTTTTCTTCTAATTATCGTTTAAAGTTCTCATCTTTCTCTTTAGATCAACTTCTGACCTTTATATCTGTCTCTGACCTCATTTCGATGTTTCTGCCTCTAATCATTTTAATTCACATTTTTCTATCACTCTTTACCATATACCTGCTAACTTTATGTATCTCTCTAACCTAATTTGATCTTACGCTATTTCAACTTCCTCATATAGACAATTGAATACTCTATATGTGCTACCCGATCCCCACTTGTATATTCTGGACTGACTGCTCTTTATCTCTGTCTGTGTGTGTCCCTCCCCTTTATAGATGGATTTATTGTCTGAAGTCGTTGCCTTTCCCATAAACACGATGCTTGGCTGCCTCGTGCCTCTGTCATTCCTGGGGCGGGGTTCAGGAAATAGCTCTTCCTTCGCCCTCTTCATTGTCTCATGCAAGGAAACGATGCTCTTGTTATTTCTCTCTCTCTCTCTCTCTCTCTCTCTCTCTCTCTCTCTCTCTCTCTCTCTCTCTCTCTCTCTCTCTCTCTCTCTCTCTCTCTCTCTCTCTCTCTCTCTCTCTCTCTCACGTCCGTCTTTTTATTTTTTATTACATGTTTGTCTCTTGTTGTCTTCTATATCTTTGTTTTGTTTCCTTTTGTTTTTTTTCTTATTTTATTCATTATTTTCATCATTTTCATCCTTATCTTTCTTGTTTGCTTTTCTTTTGCTTCTTCGTTCATATTTTCCTCTCACCTTTCCATTCCGTTTCAGTCTTGCCTGCTATTTATTCATCTTCTCTCTCCTCATTTCCCTCACGGTCTTTCTCTTCCTTCATTCTGTCACTTTTTTTTTTTTTTTAACGTAGCATTTTATTATCCACGAATTTCTCCTCCTCATTCCCTCACAGATCCCTCCTTTCTCTCACATCCTTTCATTCCTCTCCCTTCTCTCTTCATTCATTCCTCATTCTCTTCCACAACGTACCTCCTTTTTTGTTCCTCCCTTTGTATATACACACCCAGTTCCCTCATGTTTCTCCTTCCTCTTCTTGCACGCCTCCTCTTTTAGTCTCGACGCGTCCAGTGCCTTAGCCCTCATGTTCACCTTTCCCTCAGTCTGCCTCACGTCCCACGTTAACCATCTCGTCCACGTCCCGCGCTTCTAAAAATGGATGTGCGTGTTACAGGGAAGAGGGAGACAGTGGTGGTGATAGTGGTGGTGGCGGTGCTGGTGGTGGTGGTGGGCTAACAGGCGTGTGGATAAAGCGAGAAGGGACGGATGGAGGGATGGAGGGAACGAGAAATGCAGAGGAGGAAAGGAGAGATGGAGAGGAGGGAAGGAGGGAGAAAGAGGAGGGATGTAAGGAGAGGAAGTGAGACTATACAACGCTCACGTGCCTCCATACACACGCATACATGCATACATACTACACACACACACACACACACACACACACACACACACACACACACCACACACACACACACACACACACACACACAGAATGTATTTTTTTACAGTTGAATCACATGCTAACCAAATTATATAGTGCAAAAAATAAATAAATAAATAAATGAAAATAATAAATAAATAAAATAAAGAAAAACGTGATAATTCAAGTGACAACACACACACACACACACACACACACACACACACACACACACACACACACACACACACACACACACACACACACACACACACACACACACACACACACACACACACACACACACACACACACACACACACACACACACACACACACACACACACACACACACACACACACACACACACACACACACACACACACACACACACACACACACACACACACACACACACACACACACACACACACACACACACACACACACACACACACACACACACACACACACACACACACACACACACACACACACACACACACACACACACACACACACACACACACACACACACACACACACACACACACACACACACACACACACACACACACACACACACACACACACACACACACACACACACACACACACACACACACACACACCACACACACACACACACACACACCACACACACACACACACACACACACACACACACACACACACACACACACACACACACACACACACACACACACACACACACACACACACACACACACACACACACACACACACACCACACACACACACACACACACACACACACACACACACACACACACACACACACACACACACACACACACACACACACACACACACACACACACACACACACACACACACACACACACACACACACACACACACACACACACACACACACACACACACACACACACACACACACACACACACACACACACACACACACACACACACACACACACCACACACACACACACACACACACACACACACACACACACACACACACACACACACACACACACACACACACACACACACACACACACACACACACACACACACACACACACACACACACACACACACACACACACACACACAACACACACACACACACACACACACACACACACACACACACACACACACACACACACACCAGCCTTACCGAGAACTCACATTGAGGAATAAATAACAAATAATATTCTTACTGTGATTTACACCAACGGGGAAAAAACACTGATTACTTTTGTTGCCAGTGAGGACGTGAGTGACCAGCAGTGCCTCTCGTTGCTTTGAGTTCCCACCTGCCCTTTGATATCTGTGTAGTAATAATTAATAGAATACATCACCTGTTTGCCTTTCTAGTGTTACTGGTTGAGTGTTCGTTCCAATTTGCCACGTTTCGATAAGTGAGTGGTAATTATGAATGTACAGTAAGTGGAAGAGTTAGAGAGAATTGATAGGAGTGGCAGTGAGTGCAGGGATAAAAGAAACTAATGCAGGTGTGTTGTAAGTATGAATGTAGAGGTAAGGAGATAGAATAAGAGTCAGTGATTATGGAAGTAAATAGAATAAAATACAAAGAGGTGTGACAAAATAATAATGATGAAAAAAAAAAATAGTAAAGAGGAGAAATATGTAGAAGTGAAAGGAATAAAAGGAGGTAATACAGGTAAATTGTAAATATGAATGTACACGCAAGGAGAGGGAATAAGGGTGAAAGGAATGATTATGGAAGTACAGGTAAATAGAATAAATACGGAGACATGTGACAAGAAGTAATGATGAAAGAATAAGTAAAGAGAAGAAATATATAGAAGTGAGAGGAATAATTATGAATGTAGAGATAAATAAAGGAAATGAAGATAAGTAGAAAGTGTGATTAAGCATAAAAGGAATAAATGCAAAGAGATATGACAAAATATAAATATGATAGAATGAGTGAAGAGAATAAATAAACTGAAGTGAGAGGAGTAATTATATATTAACCTACAAATAAAGAAAGAAAATGGTAGAAATGAGTGAAAAAAAATTAATAGGGATGAATGTACGAATAAAAAAAAAGGATAAAACGCCAAAAAAGAAATGAAACGAATAAGCATGAATGGAAATATGGAGAATGAATGGAAAAAGAAGAAAAAAAAAAGTCTGGTATAAAATAGAAGTAAAAGTAAAAGCAAGGTGTGAAAAGCTTTACTGATTCGAATTACAACATTCTTTAATTTTCTGTCCCCTCAAAAATGCCGCGGAAAAAATGTTGTGCTGGTTATCCCTGCAGATATTCCCGTTGCGTGAAAATGTTGGACGAGGGAAAAAATAATTTACTTCAATATTTTTTTAAGCATAGATGTTACTACTTTTTTAAATAACATGCTCTCTCTCTCTCTCTCTCTCTCTCTCTCTCTCTCTCTCTCTCTCTCTCTCTCTCTCTCTCTCTCTCTCTCTCTCTCTCTGTAGTGGTATTTTCATGTATTATCTTTTTATTTTCATGTCATTTAACGTATTAGCAACAAATGCACTTAGAATTAATTAGATGATAAAGGAAAATGTAAGCAATGAAAATGGAGAAATAACTAATAAAATTGTAAAAAAAAAAAGGTCAAAATTCCAAATAGGCTCAAAATGGCCTTAACAAAATTTAGTTTCAGAGAAGAAAAAATAAATAAATAAATAAAATTGGAAATGAAACGAGTGAAAGAAAAAAATATAGAGGGTGTCTTATTTATCTATCTATTTTTTCTTGGACATGCGACAGTTGTAAGTGTTATGTCTGCTGCAGGGACACACACACACACACACACACACACACACACACACACACACACACACACACACACACACACACACACACACACACACACACACACACACACACACACACACACACACACACACCACCTTCAGGAGTTTAATTTCCGAGACGCCGTTGGGCAAGAGTGAAGAAGAGTGAGGACACGTTAAGGGCGCCCTCTGATGGCCTTTTTGGGGGGGCGAGTGGCTGAGATGGTGAGTGGGGGAGGGTGTTGAAGATGTGAAGGGGTGAGGGGTGAGTGGGTCCTGGAAGTGAGGGGATGAGAGAGGGAAGGGTGAGGAAGGTGAGGGAGCAAGTGGGTCAGGGTTCGAGGGGTGAGGGGTTGAGGGGATGAGGGGCCGAGAAGTGAGGGGTGAGAAGGTGAGGGGAGCGTCGGACCATCCATAAAACTGACGATACAAGATTAAAGAGTCGGAATTTTCTGCGATACCGCGTTCAGCTTAACTTGACGAACAGGCGCCTTCTTCTCCTCCTCGTCCTCATCCTCCTTTATCACACGTCAAGCCACGCATACTAACATTACCGACGCGACACATGATCAGACAGCAAGCTTCATATTGTTCATCATGCCAACTTTCGCACTCTAAAGATAGTTTTGGGAGTTACTGTCTGGTGTTGTAGTTAAGTTAGGTTTGGTGAATAGTAGTAATAGTAGAAGCTGTTTTAGAAAGGAAGTTACAGATAAATAGCCACTTTGATACTAATATGTGAAGTGACACTATCGCTGTAAATTTTCGATATGAACGTATCTGTAACGAGAATACCAATCTTATGAGCTGTAATAAACTTAACCAGATAAGACAACGATGCTCCACAGACCACATTCCAAAATAAGAACTGGTACTATCCTTGTATATTTTGAACGTACCTGTAACAAGAATACCTACCTTATGAGCACTACTAAATAAACTTAACTAGATAAGGCAATGATGCTCCACAAACCACATTCCAAATAAGAACTGATACTATTCTTGTATATTCTGAACGTATCTGTGACAAGAATACCTACCTTATGAGCACTACTAAATAAACTTAACAGACAAGGCGACGATGCTTCACAAACCACATTCCATAATAAGAAATGATACTAGCCTTATATATTTTTTGACATTCAGGGAAAAAAATATATATAGCGAAAACGTAAACTTTACCCACCCAAGCTCTCGTTACAAAAGCCGCCTTGAGAGGACGCGTGTTTGACATGCAGCTTGTAAGTGTACATTTACGAAACCAAATATTTTACTTCCACTCCAGCTATGAAAAAGCATACAACTTTTTTTATGACCCCGTTGTTCCGACGCCAGAAACTAAATCTAATGCTCTCTTCACCCTAAGCACCCTAACTTGACTCCCTTCGCCCTTAGTAACCCGTCTCTCACACCCTACACCAGTGGAAATCTAGCTAGCGCACTGTCTCACCAGCCACTTCCTCTCATAAGATTTCCCGCACGCACGAGGCAGCCAAGCAGGACCAGACGTGCAGACTAACAAAAACTAGTGTGGAGACAGACGAGGGTGGTGTCTCAGTGTGTGTGTGTGTGTGTGTGTGTGTGTGTGTGTTGGTTTTGCATGATTTTCTTTTGAGTACGTTTTCTGCTTTTGTCTTCTTTGTTCTGTGAAATTTCAAACACACACACACACACACACACACACACACACACTCACACACACACACACACACACACACACACACACACACACACACACACACACGTCACGATCACATTTTTTAACAACGATCTCGAGGAACTAGCACATCAGCTATGCAAAGACCACAAATAAACCATAATGACACGACAAGTTAATCAATACCATAATACATTTCTAACCTTAACTCACTCATCATATTAACCGTGGCATTTGAGTCTCTAAAGCACAGAGTGACGGGGGAAAAACAAACTCTATCCGGCTTTAACTTTTATTGGTACTTGTAAGCTTTTGTACCTACGTATTTGGACTATAGTTAATGGATTTGAAACAGTTCTTACTATTTTTTTTGTATACATCAACTTAATTGACATTGTTGATCAAAGTTAATTGAAATGTAAACTTTTGTCTTTATCTTTCTATCTATCTATCTATCCATCCATCTATCTATCTGTCTTTCTGTCTCTGTCTGTCTGTCTGTCTGTCTGTCTGTCTGTATCTATATATATCTATCTATCTATCTATCTATCTATCTCTGTCTATCTATCTAAAGTGGTGGCTGATGTTAAGATCCATATTCTTCAACATTTTAGCGCCTCATGTAAAAGTTATTTTTTCAAGCTAGCTGTAATGGAAGTTGTTAATGCTTTAAAGGTCGCTTTCGTGATCCCAGTGATGGTTTTGTATCAGCAATGAAAGAAAAAAAAAGAATACCTAACTAATTATCAAAACTTTTAACGATTTTCAACTGGGTATTGTGGGTGGAGGTTATTGGTGTTTTCAAGGGTGATTTCATGATTCCAGTGATAATATAACAAATGGTCTTCTTGGTCAATGAAAAAAAAATAAAATAAAGAATCTCCAACTAATGATCTAAACCTCTTAACTTTTAACCAGCTGCAGTAGAAGTTATCAGTGTTTTCAAGGGTAATTTCATGATTCCAGTGATAGTGACATAACGGACAAAACACTCATGAATACTCAACCAGTGATCTAACTAAACCTTTTCAACTTCTTTTAATTAGCTGCAGTGGATTTTTAATTACCTGTAGTGGAAGCCATTCGTATTTTCAAGGGTAGTTTTAAAAGTAGTGGATAATCAATAAAAAAAAAAAGAACGAAGACATGTTGCGAGTGGTAATAGCCTTGTCAAGAGGAGAAAACGTTTACAGCCGTGCGTACCCTGAGCCAGTGACGTCTTCCCCATATCAGTTTGTACTAACCTGGAAGCACCGCCTGTTAAACCTTAGAACAGCATACTTAACCGCCAGTCCAGCTACTCTACTCTCATTGTATATCTTTACTTCTGAAGGGGAAGAGAGAGAGAGAGAGATCGCCGCTCTTTGCCGCTCTCTGGTCACGTGATATCCAGGAATAAAGTGAAGGTGTTTGTTGGATTTATGAAGGTGAAAAAGTGAGAAGGTATTGCTAGATTGAACTTACTCTCAGGACAGCCTCAGTACTCCGGATTTGTTTGTGTGTACGTGTGTTATTCTCTCTCTCTCTCTCTCTCTCTCTCTCTCTCTCTCTCTCTCTCTCTCTCTCTCTCTCTCTCTCTCTCTCTCTCTCTCTCTCTCTCTCTCTCTCTCTCTCTCTCTCTCTCTCTCTCTCCGCCTCCGTGACTCGAGGGAAGCTTCAACGGGTCCCTTTTGTCTCTTCCCTTCTCGTTTACATGAAATTTATTTATCCTGTAACCCCCTCTAGTCTTCCTCCTCCTCCTCCTCCTCCTCCTCCTCCTCCTCCTCCTCCTCCTCCTCCTCCTCCTCCTCCTCCTCCTCCTCCTCCTCCTCCTCCTCCTCCTCCTCCAAGCTAATCCAACTTCCCTTCTTTTCTCTTATTGGAACCCCACACTCTCACCAAGTTTCAAGGAAAGCCTGATCCACCTCCTCCTCCTCCTCCTCCTCCTCCTCCTCCTCCTCCTTTTCCTTAACTCCTGCCTCTTGTCGTTGATCCTTAGAAAACCCTCACTTCGTTTTCTCTGAGTCACCACCCTGCCCTTGACATACCCTTCACACACACACACACACACACACACACACACACACACACACACACACACACACACACACACACACACACACACACACACACACACACACACAAGCCACGCCCTTCAGATTCCCCTACCTTCCCTTCTTCCTGTCTCTCTTCATTATAAATCCTTCACATCGTTTTCTGTGTTAATATCGTGCCCTTGTCATACCTTCCCTCTCCTCTCCCCCTCCCCCTCCCACTCTCTCTCCCACAACCACACAGTGTTAGTTATGTTATTGACAAAAAAAAAAACATTAAAAAATACTCGGTACGTGTAATAATAATGAAGAACGATTGTCTTTTTTTTTTTTTTTTCATATTCACACATCACTCATCTGGCAACAATTAACCGTAAAGTGTTATCAGTGGAATACACAGATAGGAAATTTAAAAACACACACACACACACACACACACACACACACACACACACACACACACACACATTGTACATTATAAGCCACGCCCTTCCGACTCCTGTACCTTCCTTCCCTCATTAACCCTTTCATTGCAACACGGAAGAATTAGCAGCACCGGAGGCAATGCGTTAAGTCTTTATAAGCATCTACAAGAAAGTTAGCGATGAGAAAGAATACATTTTACAATTTCTTACCAGTTCAAAGATTGGACGTGGCTGTAGAACAAGTAAAGATGTCTCACGGTGATTAGTAATTAGGGAAAGGTGTATCAGGTGGTAGTCAAACGGTTAATTACTTTCTCGCATCTATCTATTTATCTATCTATCTATCTATCTATCTATCTATCTATCTATCTATCTGTCTATTAGTGCTTTTAACGTTTATTACACACAAGACAGATTCAGATTTTATATATAATTTTATTGAACACAAAAATACAGACTAGATGAAACACACACACACACACACACACACACACACACACACACACACACACACACACACACACACACACACACAGGTAAGCCACGCCCTTCAGACTCCCCGTATAAGTAAATAGGAAGGAGCTCTCGCCGCTAGAGAATGGAAGGCGCAAAGCTGAGGGCGATCCAGGGTCTTCAGGGGTTAAGTCGCGGAAACACGCTCAAGTTGCATCTATTTATGTGAGGATTGTGCCGCGCCGCTTCTCTCTATATTAGATCGCCATGCTTTGCTCGACGCGCCTGATTCTGATATGCATATACGTATTCAAGCGTTTGTATACGTGGATAAATACATGATTTGCATATATATTAAGTTTTTTAAATGGTACATGATTTTTTTTTCCCTCCAGTCTGTTAAGCGATTTTTTTTTTTCACATCATCATTATCTCTAGTTTGTTTTGGTTCTTATCTCTTGTACTTTAGGTGGATGATAATACGAGTAACATGAATGGTAAGTGCTCTTTTCTTTTTTTTCTCTTTTTCTTTTCTTTTTTGTCCCGTCTGTTGATTGGGAGTCCAGCCGAGAACAGACAATGATTAAGCGCAGGACTGTGTTTTTGTCATTGTCCCCGATGTGTTTAAGTTTTTATCTCATACTTGACGTGGATAGTAATAATAAGAGTGGGGAGAACACACGCTTGAATCGACACTTTTCTTTTCTTTATTTTATTTTTTTTCCTTCAGTTTTTTTTCAGTTTACTTTTTTCTTTCTTTTTTTCCTTCTTTCTTTAGTTTTTAGTAACATAATCCTTTATCCCTCAGTCCTTCCATCTTTTGGCTTCCCTAATGGTATGCGTCGTGCTCCTCTCTTGCGTTTCATGTAGCAATAGAGTAAATTTGTATTCTGGACTCTGAAACACTGTTCGTATAGAAGGTATGAATATATGGAAACCTCTGAACTCTTCTCTGCGTTTCATGTAAAGTAAACTTGCACTTGAGACTCAGAAATATTGTTCGTATAAGACAGTACACATATATGGAAACTCAGAAATAGAGTAATATTGTTCGTATAAGACAGTACACGTAAGTAGAAACTTAAAATATAGAGTAGTAAAGAAAATGTGAAAATGTGAAGTGTAAAAGAGATGAGGATAAATGTTTTAATCGGAAAGTTAATATGTTGGAGTCAGAAAGATTTGTACTTTTAAGTCGCTGAACGGAAAAGCTCATAAAAAGAACATTTAGTATGAAGTGCGGATGAGAGGACGAGATATACAGTACGAAATTAAATGCAAGAGAAAATTGCATTTAAATCAAGGGAAAAAAATATATTAAATCTAAAAATAATTATAAATCCAATTAAACATGCCTCAGAGAAAATTGTGCATATTATACTTAGAAATACTTGTAACTCCAACTAAATATACGTGAAAGCTCCATAAATAAAGTGTTAACTGAAATAAATGATTAACTGTAACGATTAACTGAAATAAAGGATTAACAGAAGGAAAAGATTAACAAAAATGTAGAATTAAATGCAGCTCTCCAGTGATTTCATATCGTGACTCCCTGGCAGCACACACCGGGGCGCCCACCCTGTCCGCTCACTTCCCGCACCTGAAGTAATCGTGCGTGGTGACGGTGACTTGTGCGTTCACTTTTACCTGTCAAGCTCAGTGGGGTTCAAATGACGCTCAAAACTTATGTGACAGACCAATTAAGCACACTCCCTCCCTGCCTGACACCTGGTTTACCTGACGACGCGGCTTGGAGTCCTCTGATGGGGCTTTCTTCTCACCTGCCCTTTCAAAGGTACATATATACAATTATTCACAAGTTCCGAGTACACGCTTCATCCTGTTTGCTATCCATTGACAGATACGTAAACACGACACATTCTTGCACGCCTCCCTTTCACCTGCAGGTATTTCCAGTTATCCGTGACAGCTATTCCATGCGCTCGTCTCGTAACCAACTGTCACTCGCTCACTCACCCACGTCATTCACTCGAGGTAAAGAAAACGTAAGCAAGACGCTGCTCCTTATCTTCATTACTCGCGTCATGGATTAGCTTGGTTTGAAAGAGATGAGAGACGCTGGAGCAGTGCAAAGGAGCGGGTCCCTAGAGATACAATGAAGGGAAGCGACGCAAGGCAAAGGTGCAGGAATGAAAGGGACTAAGGCGTGTGTAAGGGAGGTACAAAAAAGACCAGGGTATCTCTAGCTTGTTAGGAAGGCGAGGACCACTAGAGAAGGGGGAAGGGAAGTGTGGTGGTGAAGTATATACAGGAGGGGAGAAGTGGTTGAGGATGTAACAAGAAAAGGAAGTCGAGTGTTTTGGGAGAAAAATGGTGATGGTAGGAGTGAGTAAGGGAGATGATAACTAGGTAGGAGAGACAGGTTGTAGAAAGATACTAGAAAATTGAATGAAAGATAAGAGATGTTACAGAGGAAAGGAGAATGTTAAAATATATTACGTACTAGGAATTAAATGAAAGAAGATACGTTAGAAATGAAAAGGCAGGCGCTAAAAAAGATATTAAAAGAATGTCAGTGTTGAAAAGAAAATATTAGAAAGCCAAACGGGAAGGCAGTATTGAGAAGACACCATGAAAAAAAAAAAGAAAATTGACACCATGAAAAACGAAAAAAAAAAAAAAAAAATAGACACAAAAGTTTAGAGAGGAAAGTGAAAACATTAAGAAGAAATATTAGACGCAAAATAAAAAAGTAAAGAGTCTTTTATAATAACATATCTGAAACTCCACTTGATGTATCAGAGGACATCCATCTGAGAAAATAAATGGAAGGGAGATGAAGGAGCCGGACGGGAATAAGGGACAGGAGGCGGAGAGAAGGAGGCGGCGGTACAAGGGTGGCAAAGTAGAGAACTGCCAACTAACTGTGATTGATGGTGAGCGATGACAAGGAGTTGAGAGATGGATGCTGCAGACACGCCAGCTTCACCAGATATTGGCCGGTATTCTGAAACGCCTTCCTCTCTCACCACGACTATTTTCAAAGTCCACAGAGGTGATTAGCCAAGTTCTTAAGAGTGTTTCTTCTGTTGATAACGTAGAAGTCTTGTTAATCTTTACTGTAACCGTAAAAAACACCCGTAAAAACTCGTGTCACTTTAGCTGGAGCCTCTTGAATGTAGTGGAGATGCGGTGCAGAAGTGTTTCCGGATACGGTACAATATTCTACCGGATCGTGATGGATTTCCTCCCCAGAAC
>NC_087176.1:8717500-8745000 GCF_035594125.1 Scylla paramamosain
GATTCTGGACTTAAACTTCGCCTTATTTTTAGAGCGAAACTTCCATGATGCTTTTTATTCATTATTCGTCGCAGTGAGTGAGTGAGCTCGACTTTTAGCGTGTGTGTGTGTGTGTGTGTGTGTGTGTGTGTGTTGAAGCAGAACCTATGGAGAGATGAGTGGTTATAGTATTCTCTCTCTCTCTCTCTCTCTCTCTCTCTCTCTCTCTCTCTCTCTCTCTCTCTCTCTCTCTCTCTCTCTCTCTCTCTCTCTCAAAATGGCGTCCCTTTTCCCTCTTAACTTACCTTGAAACGTTGAATATGAATACACTAATGTTCTTTTATATCCTGTGGAATTCTATTTACTCTTTAATTTTCCTTGAGCTAAATGAGTTTCTGTCTGTGTTTGCTACTGTTCTCCCTTCTTTATTATTTTTATTCCTCGGTATATGAAGTGGGGGTGCCCTTGTAAAGAATGACTATTTATTTTGTCTGTTCTACGTATTTCTGTTCATTGTGCCTCTTGTTATACTTGTCATTGTTCGTTCTTTGTTGGGTTTTTTGTATATATTTTTTCAGTTTAATTTTTGGGTATGTTTGGTCTGGTGCGGTTTGAATAACTGTTAAGAATCATGCGTGAAAACATTTTATTTATTATTGTTCTTTTGTTTTCTTTTTTTTTTTTTTTTGTATAGTTTTTTTTTTTTCAGTATAATTTTTGGCGTCTTTTGTCCTGGTGCGATTTAAGTAACTGCCTAAAACCACACATGAAAATATTATCCTTGTCTTTGTTCGTCTTTTATTCTTATATGATTTTTTTTTTTTTTTTTTTTCAGTTATAATTTCTGGCTTGGCTTGGCCTGGCGTGGATTAGCGTGGCTTAAGTAACTACTTAAAACCATACAAGGAAATAAGAACTGGGTGCTTTCACTGACTCACCACCACCACAACTACCAAATCACAATGCCGGGGAAAGAAGGAGGAAGTATTTAGTCCGTGTGAAAAATACGATTATGAACAGACGCGGTGGAGTTTAATTTTGTTCCATATGGGATGAATTATGACTATATTCACGTCACAGGAATGAATATTGCTTTACATAACATCACGCCATAGTTTATCATGGTGGAAGAGAAATAAATGTTGAAAGGGAGAGGAAGTGAGGATGATGCCGTGATGGGAAAATGTCAAGGGTTACCGGCTATAATTATTCCCTGATATGCCGCGCGTGTTGAGGTGCGCTGGTGGCTGCGGCGGGGAGGTGAGGCAGCGGGGGGGTGAGGCAGCAGGGAGGTGAGGCAGCGGGGAGGTGAGACAGCGGGGAGGTGAGGAGGCGAGGAAGGGAAGGAGAGAAGATAAGGGAGGAAGAAGGAAAGCAGGTTTGTGTAGGAGGAGGAAGGAAAGCAGGTGTTTGTAAGAGGAGGAAAGAAAGCAGGTGTTTGTAAGAGGAGGAAAGAAAGCAAGTGTTTGTAGAAGGAAATAAAGTAGTTGTTTGTAGAAGGAAATAAAGCAGGTGTTTGTAGGAGGAGGAAATAAAGCAGGTGTTTGTAGGAGGAGGAAAGAAAGCAGATGTCTGTAGGAGGCGGAAGGAAAACAAGTGTCTACAGGTAACTTTAGCGAAGTGACGGAGAGAGAAACAGAAGATGAGGAGGACATGCCAAACAATAAACGGAGAAACTGACAAATCGACAACTTTTGGATGAAGGAAACATGAAAAAGGGAGAGAAAGAGTATTATATCGAGATGCTTTGCTTGGGGTGGCATGGCATAGATGGTAAGTGAAGAGGAGGAGGAGGAGGAGGAGGTGAGGATAAAAAATGGAAAGGAGAGAAGGTAGCCTGTGAAGGAGAAAGGAAGACCAGCGCTTCATGTTACCTTCATCACTCCCTCAATTCGCCGCGCTGAAAAGTCAAACTAATCGGCGAACTTTTGGCGAGAATATAATCATGTCGAGTTTATGACACCGAAAAGAAGCGAGAAATTGGACGATCAAGCAAGAAAAAAGCCTCCTTAGAAATAAAAAAGCGATGGTGACTTACAGGAGGTTTGGAAGCTGAAACTCCCTCCTTTGTTTGCCGGGAAGAAGACATCGCCCCCAGTTTGTTCACCTCAGAGGAGTTTTAACCTTTACTGCCACGGTCAGCCTTTCTTAACATTCAGAGTAGTGCAGAATAACTGTTTACCTGTAATATCTAGCAGTGAAAGGGTTAAGTATTCAACACGCAGATATCCGAAAAAAATGGTATTAAAACTCGTATACTCATCTGCAAACGTTAAAATATACGAGTACACTCCCTCAGCTCTATGGCACGTATTCAGAAACGCCACGCTCTCACCATGACTGTTTTCAAGGGCCACAGACGTCTAGCCGGATTCTCAAGCATGTTTCTCCTGTTAATAATGTAAAACTCTTGTTAATTTAGCACTAGAAACGTAAAAACACCCTTAAAAATCCACCTAACTTCAACTCGAGCCTCTTGAAAATAGCGGACGTAAGGCGCAGAAGCGTTTCAGAAGTATGGTCCTACAACCCCATCTCGCCATCCTGCCAGCTTCCATCCATCAAGACTCCCACGCCCTGCCACAATAGTGAGTCACACCTGCAGTACCTCAGTTTACCAATACCAGCACTCCCCCCCATCCCCCCCCCGACAGGTATGCCCTTATCGACTAATCGGCAAAGGAGGACGAACAGCTGGCAGGGTTGAGCACCTCCTGCCGTGGCCTGGATGCATTGCGAGGCACGATTGGTATACGGGTTGACTTATGGCTTGAAAGGGGCCGTAGTTGGATGCAGGTTGGACAAGTGAGTGATTGAGACGTGATTGATTTTCGGTGTGTCGTTTTAGGAATGGTTATAGCAAGAAACAGGGTGTAGTTAAATACGAATTAGATAAAAAAAAAAGACCATAAGAACATAAGAAAAGGAAGACATCAGACCTACACGCGGCAGTCCCTGATTACCGAGTCTGTTCCATCCATCTACCATTCTGTTTGAAAAGCAGTTCCTTCCTATCTCTTTTTTTAAATAAAAGTTTATAAGAACATAAAAAAAAAGTGTAAAAGAGATGTTTGCTGTGAAATTTTTAGCTCAATTTTAATGCGAAACAGAACTTATTAAAATAAATGAACAGAAAAAAAAAAAGTGGAGTCTTTATGAAATGCAGTGACCTTCTGTCGTGCAGTGAAAGCAAACAGTTCAGTAAGGATGAAAATTACTCATGCTGTTTAAGATCCCTTGTAAAACCATGTAAATCCCCTTGCAATCTCCTTGTAATCCCGTAGTAGCCAGATTGGAGATTCATTAGGGAGATACAGGGAAGCATCAGTCCCTTTCGTCCACTCGTCCTCGCTCCTTGCCAGGTGAAGAGGAGTCTGAGGCCCGCAGGATATTAGTTCATTTCCTGCATTAGTCCGTCACGTATTCAGGCCGCGTCCCTCCCCGAGGCGGCGCGGGGAGGTGCTTACAGACGCTTAATGAATTTTGCTACAAAGCGTCAGCGGGGAATAATGGGGGATATTGGGGCGTGAGTGAGGGGCTGACGGAGCAGACGGCAAGAGTGAGGCTGTTACGGCTGATCCTACTGCTACTGCTACTGTTACTGCTACTACTGCTGTTACTCCTGCTACTGCTGCTTCTAACATCACTCTTACTGTCATTACTGCCACTACTGTTCTTACTACTATTACATTTATACGTGTTTCTTTTACTACTACTACTACTACTACTATTACTACCATCACCACCCCTACTACATCTACACGCGTTTCCTTTGAGGCCCAGCAGTGTAATCAGTCGCCTCCTTCCTAACTCCCTGCACAGAAATGCCGCCTTGTGACCTAGAGACCCAACCCTTCGTTAACGCTACGGGAGACACAGACGGGGCGGAAACGACGAGATATCGAGAGCTGGTAGAAGGAGGAGGAGGAGGTAGCAGAGGAGGGAGAGAGGAAACTAGTGGAAAATTGTATCACTCCATTTGTAACTCATGAAGAAAATATGGCAGGAAACTAAACATATTATCCTCCTTTGAAAAATATATATCGCTTTTAACTCCTAACTTTTCTAGATTTTATCGTTCACTTTTCTAGATTTTATCGTTCACAATTTGATTTAGTCATTAAACCTTCATCTACCTTCTCTCTTTATGAACGTAAGAACACAAGGGAAGCTGCAACAAGCCACTAGTCCTCACGTGCCACTCCCTTTATAAAACTTATCTACGAGTACCAATTTCCACCTATCATCCACTCCCATCCATCCACTTATCCACCCCATCCATAAATTTGTCTGATCTTTTAAAGCTCCCTAATGACTCAGCACTAGCAACCCAGTGGAATTAATACGTTGTCATGGTAGCGTAAGGTATGTGTGTGAAAGGGAATGTGAGTTGGGTGGTGGAGAGGCAGGTGTGGGTCGTGTGTGTGAGTGTGTGTGTGCCTTGCGAAATTATGTATTCACTTGTAGATAAATGTCCTGTTTTTTTATTTTTTTATTTATTTTATTTATTTTTTTATTCATTTTTTGTTTTCTCTACATTTTCCTATAAGAGGATTTTCAGTGTACACAAACGCACAGCAGCAAGCACACGCCAGAGTATTATCGTCGTATGAAATTAAGTGTTTTCTATGAATAAATAACTGGAAATTATCATCAGAGTTGTAATCAGGTTGTCTCTGCATTAATATATTCTTGATTGATTCTATATTCTTTTTTTTTTTCAGTTATTTTCAATCTTTCCGCGCTAATTAATAGGCTGTTTTAATTTCAAAGGATTCATAATTTTATGCTTAATGTTCACGAGCAATGATAATATTAACATGCATGATGAGTCTAATAAATGCAGTACTGTAATCCAATTTTGTGTGTGTGTGTGTGTGTGTGTGTGTGTGTGTGTGTGTGTGTGTGTGTGTGTGTGTGTGTGTGTGTGTGTGGCAATATTCTATCAAATCTCCCGTGATAACTAAGTAAATAATAAGAGAAAGACTCCAGAAACCTAACTTAACCTAACCTCTGCTTGTTAATGCGTGTATATAAGCGAATATTAACTCTTCCACTTCGACTTGCAACGTCTCACTACACTAAAAACGCGGTACAGGTATGTGCACCTACAAGAAATAAAAACGAATAGGTAAGAGAATACACAAAAAACATAATACAAGAAGTTTATTTGCATCTACAAGAAATAAAGAATAAAAGAATAGATTTTCCAATTTCTGAGCGATATTATGGAAAGGTGTGTTGAGGGGAGGCTGTGAGAAAAAAAAAAAAAGTCTCAAGAATGATTTATGATTAATGAAAGACAGTCAATTTGTGAAGGCAAGAGAGGCGAGACTGAGACGGTTCGGTCATGTCAGGAGTGAGGCATTTGTGGGAGGGAGGATGCTGGATATGGACATAGCCGGCAGGAGAAAGAGGAAAACCAAAGAGGAGATTTATGGATGCAGCGAAGGAAGACATACAAGTGGTTGGTGTGACGGAGGAAGGCGCAGAAGACGAGTGTATAATAGAAGGATGAACCGTTGTGGCGACTTGTAATGTGAAGGGAGATGCGTCATGTAGGAGTGAAAGGTATAGCGTCTCGAGGAACAGTGAAGCGAAACAGTGAGAATGAACCAGAGGGAGGAAGGCGAGTTTTAGGAGCTTAAGGTAAGAGTCGAAATGAAAAGGATGATCACCAGCATCACCACCGCCATCACCATCACCACTAGCGCCACTATTTCCACCGCCGCCACGTCCGCCACGATGCCTCACTGCCCTCCTGGCGCTCATAAAGATACCTGAAGAGAGAGAGAGAGAGAGAGAGAGAGAGAGAGAGAGAGAGAGAGAGAGAGAGAGAGAGAGAGTGTGTGTGTAGCAAACATTTTCCATAAACTTAATGTAACTTGAGACAAATATTCCGTAAACATATTGAAATGTGGGAAGTTCGTAGTATGGTTAGAGAGAGAGAGAGAGAGAGAGAGAGAGAGAGAGAGAGAGAGAGAGAGAGAGAGAGAGAGAGAGAGAGAGAGAGAGAGAGAATTTTGTAAGATGAGACTTAGGTAAGGGATAATTTTTCTAACGGATTGTATGACCGCAAATGTTGACCGCGTGTCTGTCTGTCTGTCTGTCTGTCTGTGTCTTTTCACTGCCTTATTTCAGCAAAGTTTCCGTGGCAATAAGGAATCAAATCCAATCTGTAGTGAATTAAACGACTTCTCTAGTTGTTTGATCGTTTATGTGGCGGAACAACGTGATCTTCGCAATTGGATTAACTTGAAGGGCGAGCATCAGTGGCGGGGAAGGGAGAGAGAAGAGCAGAGGCTAGGAAGGTTATATATTAGTTCAGAATAGAGAAGCTGATTGATTTCCTGGTTCAAGGCGCTGTAGCATGGATAGGAGGAAATGAAGGTAGATGAGAGTACGAGAGGGGGAAAGTAGAACAGAGGTAAGGACGGTAATATAATCAAATAGAATAGAATAGAGAGGCTGATTGATTTACTTTGAGGCGCTGTAACATGCAAGGGAGGAGAGGAAGCTGGGGAGAGAACGAGGAAGGAGAGGAGGGTAAGAGTGAGAGGAGTGAAAGAAGAGTAAGTGGAGATTAGGGAAGAGGAGAGTGAGGTTGCTAATTAATGAAATGTTGAGCAGTGATGAATTAAGCTTAAGTAGCAAATAACCACCAAAAATTAGGACTTTAATGTATAAAGAATCAATACTTAGGAGCAGTTAAGTAAAGACGACTCGCTGATAATTCCATTTAGCATCATAACTTTTAGTGGAGTGTAATAAGATACGCTCATTTTATATATAACGCGAATAGATATTACGTTTATTACTTGGCTATGTGTCTATGTAATCTAATATAAGCTTTCATACATACATTACAGTCCTACACGAAAGCCCCTGTATTCATTATATTCATGGCCAAATAAAATAACATTAAATACGAAAGCCATGCAATTCATAAACTCCAATTTGTTTACTGACCTTCCCCCGCGACCTCTCTGCATTACAACAACCTGCAACACCACCACTAGCATTGGCACTACCTCTTACATAACAACACCGTGTACACCACCCCTCATGTGTGATTACTAGCAGCGTATGGCAGCAACACATCATTCTATTTTCACTGTAGCAATATAACGCCAGCGCCCGCACTCATTACCTCGTCCCAGCGCGCATCTGTCACCCTGTTAATTTTGGCCGATGGTAGACTATGGGGAGGTGTTACCTGCTAGAGGCGTTTTGGATGTTAGATTCTTGCTGAGGTGAAGGCGAATGTAGGAGGATTTAGATGGAAGGAAGACGGCTATACAGGAGGAATAGATGCCTGTAGAAGAGATACCTTACAGTAGAGTATATGGTAGAGGGATTAGATAGGTGAGATAGATACCTATAAAAAGAAGATACCTGGATAAACAAGGGTTACGTATGATGAAGGCTATCAGTTGCACTCTTAATCCTTTGACACCTGGTACACCTTTCCCTAATTACCAATCACTTTTAGGCATCTTCACTTGTTCTGCAGCCGCATCCAATCTTTTAACAGGGAAGCAATTGCAAAATCTACTCTTTTTCATCGCTTACTTTCTTGTAGATGCTTGTAAAGACTTCACGCATTGCTTCTGGTGCTGCTAATTGTTTCCCATCAAAGTGAAAGGGTTAAAGAAGAAGCAGGTGCCCATAGGAAAGATATTCTAGGATAAATAGTTAAGGTTATGGTAAAATAATTAGACAGGAGTAGAAACCTGTAAAAATTATACCTTAGAATGAATGAAGTTATGGTGGAAGAAGTTCAAGTTAGATACCATTTTAAAGGATTGGGTACTATAGAAAAGATACCGCAGGAAGATTAGAGAAATAGGAAGACAAATAGGAAGGCGATAAGAAAGAGTATGAGGAGGAGAAAATAAAAGGTATCAAGGACGGTAACAGGAAAAGGAGGAAAACGAGGAGGAGGGAAAAAGTAGATAGGAAGCTTTCTGTTATTGACGTGTCTGTGTCATTATCTGCCTGTGTCGCCAAAAAGGTCATAAGAAAAGGACTAACAACGGTTTTCTTAGACAGTGATAGTGGTGGTGGTGGTGGTGACAATGATGCTTTAAAACTGTAGTGCTTTAGTGGTGCTGAAGAGAAGAGCCATTTGTTGATGATGACGATGATAATGATGCTAAAGATTATAGGAAATTACTGACGGTAGACAAGATAAGTTTCGTTGGTGTTGGTTGAATTGGACAGACAGGTAACAGATAAGATTAGAATAGAGGATGAATAGTAATAGTGATGATGAGAAATAGTGATCATGGTTAACCCTCTCACTTCTAGACAAATTCTCTCCTGAAATGCCAATAACTTTTTAGACACATTTTTTTCCTTTAGTCTCCCGTAAATATTTTTGTAGCTTAAAGGACAAAATTACCTTCTGCTTTCCCTCTTTTTTCTCTCAAGTGTCTCCACGTAAGCAGTTCTGAGAGCAAGGTCAAGGAAGGACAACCATAACAAAAAATAGTTAATATAGCAACATTATAACTATTTATGTTGGAAATTCTGTACTGGCTTGGTATCTGAGGCATTTTGTATCCCAAGATGTAACACGATAGCAGGAGGGAGGAAGCGTGTCACCTTGAGGAAATAGCAAGAAGTCTTTACTCTTTCCTTCATTTCCTGTTATGGAGTGAAAGAATATTGGCTCTTTTCTCTCCTGTTCCTCTCTCTCTCTCTCTCTCTCTCTCTCTCTCTCTCTCTCTCTCTCTCTCTCTCTCTCTCTCTCTCTCTCTCTCTCTCTCTCTCTCTCTCTCTCTCTCTCTCTCTCTCTCTCTCATCGCCAGCACAACGGTTGGATAAAAGCAAAATACTTCATTCTAATATTAGCTCAAACAGAAATGGTGTATTGCTAATATTTCAGTATTTTCCAGCTCCCTGTTTTGTTGTGCACTTTTCCCTCCTTTTCATTTACGTATTTCCAGCCTAAATTCTTCTCCTTCATTCTCCCTCCCTCACTTTTTCAGCTACTGCCCCCCTTCCCTCCCTCCCTCCCTCCCTTTGTGATTCACCAAATAGCGGAACACAATTCTAAGTCCTCAACACAAGTCTTTCGCCGAAAATCACTTCCACCACGACCAATTTCTTTCTATTATTTGCTCGAGAATTGGTTGTGGTCAGACCGGTCGCTGCCAGGGAAGTGCTCACCCTCCCACATTTCTCTTCCATCTCACCCCTCCCCTTTCATCCCTCCCTTTCCTGTTCCTACTGCTACACTCTCTCCCATTTCTCTCCCTATCCTATCCTTTCCTGTTCCTACTGCTACATTCTCCCCATTTCACTTTCCCTCACCTACTAGCCTTCCCCTTCCTATTCCTACTGGTACTCTCCCCTATTTCTCAACCTCATTCCCCAAACCTTCCCTCTCTTATTCCTATTTCTATCCTTTCCCCATTTTTCTCTCCCCCCCTTCCTAACCTTCCTTCTCTTTCTACTACTGCTGCTACTACTACTGGCGCTGCTATGCCTTCTCTCTGCCTCCCTCCCCTCGCGTGATCCGGGCGTGGAATGATGATGGAGTTGGCAGATCTAACACTCTCCTATCGGCCGAGGCGGAACACAGGCTGGAGGGAGAGAGAGAGGTGCGAAAATTTAGATAAGTAGTGACGTGTTGCAGAGTGAAGAGACTGGAGGTAAGGCTGTCGAGCGGCTGAAATTGTTAAGAATTATTATTATTATATATTTATTTATGTATTATTTATTTTTATTTATTTATGTATTATTTTTGGGGTATTACGGTAAATCAGTGGTCTATTTTACTAAAGCGTTACTGTGAGGAGAGACTGAAGTGTGAGCGTCTTGGGATTTGAAACTAAGGAGAGATTATTGTTTTCGTTTCTTTTTCCGATTTTACGTCCGGTTTCCCGTCACCCGAAGTGGATGCCCTTCCTTCCCTCGGACCGTGGCCAGGATTTGAACCCGTATGCCTTAAAAGGATCCCTCGGTCCCCAAAGTGAGCGCGGTCTAAATGTACGACAGCGGTAAGTTATTGTTTGCCTCGGTTACTGAAAATATGGAAGATATGTTAAGGTGGTTTAAAAAAAAAAAAAAAAAAAAAAAAAAAACATGGTCAGCCCAACTAATAAAAGAGACATGATAGAGAAGTGTACAAATATATTATTGTTTTACTTGGTTACTGCAAATACCGAAGATATGTAAAAGTGGCTTACAGAAACGAGCTTAATGCACTAGTATGTATAACGAATCACAGACACATGATGAAGAGAAGTGTAGAGTGTAGAGATATCATTGTTTCCCTCGCTTACTTGACTTCAAATACTGGAGGAAAATAAAAAGAGCTGCAAAAAATAAAACTTCCGACGAGCGCACGAGTTTCTGTATGCGATCACAGACACATGATGAAGAGTGTAGAGATGTTATTGTTTCCCTCGCTTACTTCACTGCGAATACTGGAGAAGAATGAAAATGGCTGCAAAAAAATAATACTTCTGAGTAGCGCACGAGTTTCTGTTTGCGACCAGAGACACTTGATAAGGGAAAGTGTAGAGTACAGAGAAATTAATGTTTTTTTCTTGGTTTCTTAACTGCAAATATGGAAGAGGAGTGAAAATGACCTGCAAAAAACACGATATCTGACTAGCTCTCCAGTACGTAAACCTAATCACAAACACATAATAAAAATATATATATAAAAAAATATACAAAACCCTGATTGCTCTCCCTTGTGAAGCCGACAACAGATAACAAAGAGAAACAAAGACAACCTGCAAAAATACATGCCCTCCTGAACCATGTATGTATGAATATATGGCCTAGGTGGGGTTCAGACAGCGAAAGGGAGTTTGGTAGGCAGACAGCTTATGAAAATTCAAAAGCAGTCGTTGTGTAATGGGGTGGATGTGTAGGAAAGAGAGGGTGAGGAAGAGGGAGGGTTAGTTTGCGAAAATATGGGAAAAGGATATCCTCGTGTACTGGAATGTAAATGAAGGGGGAAGAATAGGGTTTGGAATAAGAGATGAGGTAAAATGGATGAAGGGTTGCCAAAGGGAGGGATTTGTGATAATGTATAAAAGGGAAATAGATATATACCGAGACATAAGGTAGAAAGATGAAGGGATGTAAGGGAAGTGATGTATGCAAGGAAAGTAGAGACGTATAGAGACATAGGCAAATAAAGGGATGTAAAAGGAAATGTAAGGAAAAAAAAATTTGTACCATTTTTTCATCATTGAAGTACATTAAGGTAGACAAGGTAGAAATAGAAAGCTGGGAAAGGCGATGATAAAAACTATACACATATGGTGGAAATGATGAGGAAACATAGGTAATATGGGGAGAAATTATAAACACCATTGTCTATATTAAATATAATTAGAAGTCATAAGAACACAAGGAAATAAGAAAATCTGCAAGAAACCATCAGGCCTACACGTGGCAGTCCCCAAACCATCAGGCCTACACGTGGCAGTCCCCAATTCGTGAAGATAAACTATTGGAGAACACGATGACAAAGGAAACGACACGTAGGAAACAAATACAGAAACAAACCAAACATACAGAAATAAAGACCAAGTATATCACCGCTACCACAGTTCTCTCATAAATACAAATAGATAAAGTACCGTAAGATAATGTGCTTAGGAGAGACGAGGAGGTTAAAATGAAAACTTACAGAAAAAAAAAGGTTCAGTATCATTACTCACAGTACTTTAAACTGGGCAAGATAAAAAAAAAATACAAAAGTACAGCAAAAAAAAAAACAAAAAACTTCACACAAGAAAAGACGAAAAAATTTAAGAGGGGAAACACAAGAAGAGAGTACCATCAACACCGAAACTCGTAACTCGTGGTAGATAAAGGCAGACAAAAATTAAAATAGATTAGATAACACATCGTAAAAAATGTACATAGAGGGAACAAGAAGAAAATTAAGAGGAAAACACAAGAAAAAGCGAGCGTATTATCAACACTGAAACTCGTAACTCGTGATAGATAAAAGCAGACAAAAATTAAAACAGATTAGATAACACATCGTTAAAAAAATGTACATAAATGGAACAAGAAGAAAATTAAGAGGAAAACACAGGAAAAAGCGAGAGAGTACCATTAACACCCTAACTCAAAATGCATTAAGAACAAGATGAAGACAAACTAGCTAAAACACCATAAAAAATGTATATAGTACAAATAGGAATGGAAATAAAACATAAATAAATAAATATACAAAAAAAGACCCATGAATACCGTAGCTCATAATACATTAATACAGACAAGATGAAGACAAACTAGCTAAAACACCATAAAAAATGTATATAGTACAAATAGGAAAGAAATAAAACAAATAAACATACAAAAAAGACCCATGAATACCGTAGCTCATAATACATTAACACAGACAAGATGAAGACAAAAGGTTAGGGAAAGGATAAGACAAAAGCTCCCAAGCCAGGAATGAGGAAGGATGACCGCTACTCTCTGGGGACACGCAACACATCACCTGACGCACTCCCAGAAAGGCAAGGGGGACAGGGACACAACCCACAGTAATGGCCTGAATGTACCAAGCTCCCTCCTCTGTCTGCCTTACCTCTACACGCCAGAAGGGGTGGAAAGGGAACCGTGTAGCTGTGTAGTAAAGAACCTTAGATACATATACAGAATACACACACACATGTCTCAGTGAAGGCATTGACCTCAAGCTTCTTGGGACTGCTACGTGTAAGCCTGGTCGCTTCTTGCAGCTTCCCTTATTTCTTATGTTCTTATGTTCTTTCATCCCCTCTCCTCCCGTGGGAAAGACAGGGGGAAAGAAAAGGAAAAACTGAACGTGTAATTTGGAACGCTTCTGATTCTCATAAGTAGTATTTTTTCAAAGGCCACAAAGATGATTTCTCGGGTTTTGATGACTTTTTTTTTTGTGGTTAATTATGCAGAAGGCTTGTTAAACTATCCCTAGTCAGTAAAACATCCATATAACACACAGTAACTTCCACTATAACGTGTTAAAAGTACTACAGGCAGAACTTGGTGATGGTTAAGTAAGAGCTCTCGTATTCAGAAAGTACATTGGAGTTTTAGGTAAGGTTTCATGCGTCTGGCAGTCTTGTAGTCTTCTGTGTCCCTCATTGAAACGCCCTTAAAACACCAATCAGCCTCCAGTAGAACCTTTTAAAGTATTCGAGATAAGACTTAGCAACGTGTAAGAAAGAGTCTTTGGAATCAGAAAGTTCCGGGCAAGAGTTTTTGGTAAGATTTCGTGCTTCTGGCAGTCCTGAAGCCTCGTGTGTCCCGGCAGCAGCCAAGGCAGGAGGGGAGCGTCGGCAGCGTTGGCAGCAAGGCTCACTGTTGTTATGATCCAGATAATCCCTTGCCGCCCGCTGCCCATCGCTTCCCACCCCCAAAGTTAAATAAATGACTGGGGCGAGATAGCGGCGGGTGACAAGAAGGATGGAAGGCCGCAGGGACGTCCAATACTCGAGACATGTGCTGGAATGGCGCTTCTTTGTACTGCCGCTGCTGCTGCTTCGACTTCCTGGATAAGAGTGTTTGTCTTCCTGTTCTTGCTGTTGTTGATGGTGTTCTTGTTACTTCTCCTCCTGCTCATCCTCCTCCTCCTCCTCCTCCTTGTATTAGATGATTTATCGTAGTAGTCTGTGTAGTGCAAGTGTTCCCAGGGTAAAAGGACATGATATAATAATAATTGTTGCTGATGATGACGATCAGAAATTAGGAAGAAGTGTTGACAAAAGCGAGGTTGGGGTTTTCTAAGAGCCTCCACTTAGAAAATGGCAAGAATATTTGTTAGTATTCTTGTTTTCCGCTACGTACTCTTTATTTGTCGTTTTATTGACATCAGCTTCGTCTTCCTTCTTTATTTTCTCTCTTTTATTATGTATTAGTAGTGTGTGTGTGTGTGTGTGTGTGTGTGTGTGTGTGTGTTGACAGTCCACGGCTCACACCCTTCAGGGACAGTAGTGGTCATGGTCCTCCAGTAAGTTCGCCGGCCAAGACAGCGCGCCGTCTCTACTCAGTACCCAGAAGGAAAACTCGTGAAAATTAATTATGATCAGCCCATCAATAAAAGTCCCTCCCATGCCGAAGGACACGAGGCAGATTCCTGAGACAGATAAGATCACACCACAGTGGCCAAGACAAAAACAAACGACTTGCTTCTCAGAACTTGAACGAAACTCTTTAATTAGATGGAATGATAAAGGGAGTAATTTTTCAAGCCATCTAGCGGGTATGAAATTGCCCGCTGTCTGGTACTCAAAAAACTTAATTAATCTTCAGGTATACACATCAGTGACGGCAGTAAATAGGAGAGTCCATGCCGTTCATCACTAAGGATTGCAGTCATGTGTTTTATGTATGTAAATTGGTATATGCGTCATTTATCTGCATTTTCTCAGCTCTTATCCTTTCTTCCTGTCCACCACTCTACCCACATTTAAGATGATTCACCTAATATAAACACAGCAATGACGACCTTTATGCCGCAGTCAATGGCTTAATGCTTATAACAAATACGATACTAAGAACTGAATAACTACAGCATATAAGTATAGACTGACAGGGGCTTGCAGGGAATAAATCACAAAGAATAGTCACTGTAATACGTATTAATGATGTATGAGGCACAAAATTCGCTATTTTTACAACACACACACCTGACAGGCCGAAAATTTATCTTGTCATATAAATAATAAGTTCACTACAGCTTAACCCTTTCACTGCTACATGTTCTTTTCCCATAATCCTCTGCCACTCTTCAGACATTTTTGTAGTGAAACATGTTAATTAATTTTGTAGCCTTGACAATACAAAATAAATCTTTCACTCTCTCCTTACTGTATCCGTCAATGCAGTCATTTTTATACTGCTCTGAATGTTACCAAAAGACGACCATAGCAGTGAAAAGGTTAAAGAATAAACTCACCTTAGCTTGTATTAGTGAAATGATGCGTAGGGACATTAAACTCACTGCCCTTTCAAACCCACGCGTCCTTCAAAAACCCACAACGTTTCTGGAATGCTATTTAAGTCACTCCATGTTACTGTATTGATCTCAGGGAACCTAAACATTACTTATACTAAATAAACTCACAGCTCTTTACATCACACGGCCTTCGAATACCCACAACGTTTCCTGAATGCTATTTAAGTCACTCCATGTTACTGTATTGATCTCAGGGAACCTAAACATTATTCTTATACTAAATAAACTCATCAGCTCTTAACAACACACTTTTACTTTCCCTGCATGCCACTTGAGTCTTTATAATTGTATTGATATCAAGGGCAACAAAACATTACCCTTATAAACTGACCGTCCATGCATCTTGTGAGTAGAAATTTAAGGCGACACAAGACTTAAGTTATCGATAGGCCCTGAAGCACGCCGGGGACTCCACTAAGGCGTCCAAGCAGGAACATAAACGACGGTGCTTCTGAAGGCTATTATAGAAATTTTTCCATTACCGGAGACTGATGGTGATAGAGGTCTCCTGGCTGCTGCCTCCTCCTCCTCCTGGTGGTGGTGGTGGTGGTGGTGGTGGTCTCGATATTAATTTCAGCCAAGTGGTAAATAATCTGAATGCCATTATGTCTTGCCTTCAGGAAATGTGTTTGTGAATTCATCTCTTGGGAATGACTGGTTGATGTGTTGTTGGTAATTATGAAAAGATGGTTTATTCGTATATTTTCAACCTCTCTCTCTCTCTCTCTCTCTCTCTCTCTCTCTCTCTCTCTCTCTCTCTCTCTCTCTCTCTCTCTCTCTCTCTCTCTCTCTCTCTCTCTCTCTCTCTCTCTCTCTCTCATGGAAGTACGAGGCTGAGAAGCAGTGTTGGTGTTCTTTGTGTGTTGCTCGCCTTGTGTCCCTCAGTGGGAGGCCGCCCTTAGGATTATTAGTTTCCCAGTACCAAGAGAGAGAGAGAGAGAGAGAGAGAGAGAGAGAGAGAGAGAGAGAGAGAGAGAGGAACGTCACCGCGAGACACGTAAATCGCCAAAGAAAACGAGAGATAGGTCATGTATAGAAAACAGATACACCACCACCACCACCACCACCACCACCAGTAACAATCTCCCTGCGTCAAAGATGAAATACAGTACAGTTCCTTATCTCCTAGACGCATACCCAGCGAGGCCAGCAGATCCTTTTCATCCTGATCCGCTGCGTGTCAGCTCACCACGGCCACATAACATACCCTGTTGTCACTGCCGCGCCCCTGGGACACTACTCATAAACACTAAAGGTACGTCTGTGCGTCCCCCGCGGCCCTGGAGTCTCGGCATGTCCCCCAGGCTTGACTATGCACCGAGGAACCTCCAGCGGAAAGGGCAGTGAGGTTTTTATCTCTTCATCTCTTCCCCACTGACTCTTCATATCGTTAAGTTAAAGGATTGTATTTGTACGTGTATGTAAGGCTGAAAACGTATCCCTCGCTATCTTTTTTTCTTAGATATGTTTCTCCAGGGCCATAGGAACCCCGGCGTATTGGATCTAGTCGAATAACTGCATTTACGGTATGATATGTGTGATGTGTATGTGTGTTGTACTCTAGGGGCAGATGACAAAATCTATCTTAAAATTCTCTCT
The DNA here is from genome assembly GCF_035594125.1 of Scylla paramamosain. Lineage (NCBI taxonomy): Eukaryota > Metazoa > Arthropoda > Malacostraca > Decapoda > Portunidae > Scylla > Scylla paramamosain. Next base: position 8,734,065 of record NC_087176.1, read on the forward strand.
CTCTCTCTCTCTCTCTCTCTCTCTCTCTCTCTCTCTCTCTCTCTCTCTCTCTCTCTCTCTCTCTCTCTCTCTCTCTCTCTCTCTCTCTCTCTCTTTCCGTAAGTGGTTGGGGGTAAGAAGGGGAAACAGCAGCATGGAGTCATCTGTGAGGGAAATCCTCGTCCCCCGCAAATTGCTCTGCCAGTTTAGGGAAGTTTTGTGAAATTCTGCGTCTACGTCTTGCAGCTTCCTTCGCCCGCTCAGCCAGTGGCGGGGCGGGCCGGGAAGAAAACGGGAGGGAATTGTGTGATGGTGATAAGGTGACGTGTTGAGTTGTATGTGCTGTTGGGATCATTATTGGCTTGAGTTTTATGATGTTTTGTGATGTAGGTATTCAGTTAATGATATATTTGACTATATTTTATTTATTTTATTTTTTAGGGGGGATCTCTAATAATTTCATATACTGGAAGTTATAAAGAGCGTCACTAAGTTTATTGGGTTCTGATGTGGGTTCATAAATAAGGTTAAAATTTTTATGCCATATATTTTTTTTCTCATAGTATTTTTATATAACGTAGTGAATTATTGGGAAAATATTTAACTAATTTTTTATTATCAGCGTCTAATGTTTGTGATTCTTGAGGTTTTCAATCTGATTTTTATTTTTTGTTGTATTTTATAAGGTCATGTTTCAGAGGTATTGTCGGTGCTCTCTCTCTCTCTCTCTCTCTCTCTCTCTCTCTCTCTCTCTCTCTCTCTCGCTCTCGCTCTGGCTCTGGCTCTCGCTCTGGCTCTCGCTCTGGCTCTCGCTCTCTCTCGCTCTCGTTCGGTCATCGGCATCAGGATAATGTATTCCAATGCACGTTTTGTTCCCACCGAAAGAAGAAGACTTTGCCGATATTCTGGAAGTTTTTGTCTTCATACTATTCTTCCTTAATCTTATGATGTGTGTGTGTGTGTGTGTGTGTGTGTGTGTGTGTGTGTGTGTGTGTGTGTGTGTGTGTGTGTGTGTGTGTGTGTGTGTCTATAAAAACACGCGGACACGGTTATAAATTTGCAATATTTGATCATTTTTCTAATCATCCACTGAAGTAAGAACGTTCAGAAACATTTAAGAAATCCCATATAAACATTCACCAGCCATTACATCTCCTGGTATTCATTTGAGGAGATTCTACGTATGAAATATTAAACATCCCCTTGTGCTTCGCTTTCGGATTCCTCCTTGAGCCCCTCCGCTGCAGAATCAACGCAAAAAGCAACATAAAACAACAACACAGCATCAAAAAATTATTTCCAGACTCCGACGAGTGAACAATACTGATAGAATTCATTGTTTGGCCTGGAACCAGCGACCACCCGGCCCTTCCTCTCAGCTCCTGGCGGGGACGTGACGGCGGGGTAGAGATATGTGTCTTGGGAGAGCTGGAGGGAAAGTAACTGACGCCCTCACATGTGTCTTCCTGCAGTGGTTGATTTGTATGCTTATGGTGACGAATGGAGAAGGGCGATATCGAGAAGGAGGAAGAGTAATAGGAGGAGGAGGAGGAGGAGGAGAAGGAGAAGAAGAAGAAGAAGAAGAAGAAGAAGAAGAAGAAGAAGAAGAAGAAATAAGAGAAAAAGGAGGAGGAGCAGGAGGAAGAGGAGAAAGAGAAGGACGAGGACAACAACGACAACAACGACAGTGAAGAAGGAAAACAAGAGAACAAGAACAAGGAAAAAGGGAGGAGGAACAGTGCAAGAGAAGAAGGAGAGAGGAGTATAACAAGAGGAGAAGGAAGAAAAAATATTGTATAAAACCGGAACAGACAGCAGCAGATTTATTGGCCCTGACGAGGTTGTTAGAGGCTGTCTGTGATAAGGGAAGAAAGTACAAAAAAAAGTGCGTCTGTAATAAATATCAGTTTTCAGTTTGTCGTTATAAAATAATCTTTTCCCATACGACTCAGGGAAGAAGAAGAAGAAGAAGACAGACCATGATGTAACAAGACCCAGACATGCTTTGGGTCTGCCCGGGGCTGTGGTGGTGGTGGTGGTGGTCGTCCTCTTCCTGCCTCTGCGTCCTTGTAGATCATAAAAGTATTTCAGAAATTTAAATAAAAGAGAGGCACCTTTTGTCTCAGGTACAGTGGAAACTTATTTTATAGCTTACCGTAACTTGCTTTTAGTTAGTGAGCCTCGATATTTGTGGTGTGTGAGGTGCCATTTTTATAAAGACTAAGAGAGAGAGAGAGAGAGAGAGAGAGAGAGAGAGAGAGAGAGAGAGAGAGAGAGAGAGAGAGAGAGAGAGAGAGAGAGAGAGAGAGAGAGACACCCCTGAGGTCTCTTACTGCGGCAGTCGCTTTGTTGAAGGGACGTCTTGCCTCTCTGTCTGTCTGTCTCTCTGTTTGTCCGTCTGTCTGTTTGTATCTGTCCGTGTGTGTAGGTATTGTCCGCAGGTCCCTCCCTTGAGGCTAAACACACACACACACACACACACACACACACACACACACACACACACACACACACACACACACACACACACACACACACACACACACACACACAAGCCAGCCATGTCATCCCTAAGAAACAACTTCCTAAAAATCTTTCTTGGTGGACGTTTTTCTCCCGACAGTGTCTTTTCGCATCGTCCACACACACACACACACACACACACACACACACACACACACACACACACACACACACACACACACACACACACACACACACACACACACACACACACACACGACATAGCTTGCGGGTTCGCCCTCTGGTTACAAGGGTGATATTTGTTCTGTCTCGTCTCCTCTCCCCCTTTAATTAAATGTTACAGCTCGGGCCACGCAGGAGAGGCGGCGGCCGAGGGAGAATTACTGCAAGCTGAGGACTTTTGTGTATTTTGGCAAGAAACACGAGAGGAAAGGTTATTTTTTTCACTCTTCCTTCTTGAGCCGGAAAGTGTTTTGGTTATCTGGAGAGAGAGAGGGAGAGAAAGGAGGGGAGAGAGAGAGAGAGAGAGAGAGAGAGAGAGAGAGAGAGAGAGAGAGAGAGAGAGAGAGAGAGAGAGAGAGAGAGAGAGAGAGAGAGAGAGAGAGAGAGAGAGAGAGAGAGAGAGAGAGAGAGATCCGTCGCTTTATGACTCAATAAACATACAATCTCCTCCCCTCGGATCGTGTGGTAGACAGACAGGTCCTCCTGACGCCGAAAGAGAGAGAGAGAGAGAGAGAGAGAGAGAGAGAGAGAGAGAGAGAGAGAGAGAGAGAGAGAGAGAGAGAGAGAGAGAGAGAAATAAAATGGTCGAAACACCGCCATAACTGTAATAGTGATGTCACAAACCAACACCACCACCATCACCATCACAACACCCCCCCCCCATATTCTCCACCACAATCTTCCTTTATTTGCACCACTACGACACCACTACAGTTCCTCCCCCTTCCCACATTGTCATCACCACCACAACGTTCCTTTATCTCCACCACCATCACCACCACCACCACAAAACCACAGTCACCACCACCACCACCACCACCACCACCTCATCCTTCCCCTAGCCTTCACCATTGTGTTAGCCATATAAGACGCGAGTTTCCCCTTGGTTAGTGTTCTTTTCCGGGTATAAGGGAGAACATAAAGTATCACATCTCTATCGTCTTGTTATGGTTGAACTGTGTGGAGAGTATAGGAGATTGTAAAAGGGAATGGAAGGAGGGTGGAAAGATGGAGGAATAAGGAAGTGGAGAGGAAGAAAGATAGGTAGACGCGTAAAAAGGGAGCATAACTTTTTTATTACGTAGATTATAGTTAAGCCAATCCTAACTTAACGTAACTTAACCTAGCGTGACCTAACCTAACCTAATTTAACATAGCACAATGTAATCCAACCTAAGCTAACGTAATCTAACTTAACCTGCCATCTCTTGACCCAACCAAACCAAACATTACGTAACTCAACCTACCTTCACGTAACTTAACCTAACCTAACCTTAAATTAAATTACCCTATCATTTTAAAAGCTACAATGTTATATATAAAAAAAAGAAGAGGAAAGGAAAATCAAAGCCAGAGACAGTAACAATCACTGCCCCCCCCCCAACACACACACACACACACACACACACACACACACACACACACACACACACACACACACACAGTTACAACCACAGAGACGCTTGCAACTCAGCCAGACCTCGACAGCATCACGCACTGGAATGGGGAGGCATCAAGAAGTGGCGGGCAGCGGAGAGAAATGGCAGTAGGGGGAGGAAAGTGTGTGGGGATGGTAAAAAATAGGAAATAGGAGCAAAAAAAAGGAAATGGCGGTAAAAGAAAATTGAAGCAGAGGAGGACACTGTGTGGGGATGGTAAAAAAAAAAAAAAAAAAAAAGGAAATAAGACACTAAAAGAAAATGGGAGCAAAGGAAATAGGGGAAGGCAAGTGTGTGGAGATTTTAAGTAAATAGGAAATAGGAAACAAAAAAAGGAAATATGACCAAAGGAAATGGGAGTATGGGATGGCAGTGTGTAGGGATGGTAAAAAATAAGAAATAGGAGAAAACTAAACTTAAAACCTAACCAAACCTAACATAAACTAACCTAACCTAACATAACATAACAAACTAACCTAACCTAACATAAACTAACCTAACCTAACCTGACTTAACATAAACTAACCTAACCTAACCTAACCTAACCTAACCTAACCTAACCTGACATAAACCAACCTGACCTAAGCTAACCTGGTGATGGACAGAGGAAAGGTAGTACATGCTGGAAAGGGAGAGTACAGTGTAAATAAGCATACTCTCTCTCTCTCTCTCTCTCTCTCTCTCTCTCTCTCTCTCTCTCTCTCTCTCTCTCTCTCTCTCTCTCTCTCTCTCTCTCTCTCTCTCTCTCTCATTCACCCAGCGGAGACTGATGCAGAGAATTTCATTAAAGTGGATTCTCTTTTTTTTTTTTTTTTTTAAGTGTAGAATAGAGACATTTTCACTGCAGTCTTTTCCTGTAGACATTGTGTGTGTGTGTGTGTGTGTGTGTGTGTGTGTGTGTGTGTGTGTGTGTGTGTGTGTGTGTGTGTGTGTGTGTGTGTGTATTATCTGCTTGGAAATGTCCCTCGTAATCCTGCATTTGTGAAGTAGAAAATTGTCTGCTGCGTCTGTGCGTTTGTTAGTCACGCTACATTGTAAAAAAAATACATATATACTTAAAAAATAAATAAGAGCGAAAAAAAAAGCATAATAATAGAATAACATAACCATTATTTTTTTATTTTTTTTTATTTTTTTTTTAGCATTACTGTATAGAACCAGCGACCATGCCAAGCTATTCCTTTCTCTCTCTCTCTCTCTCTCTCTCTCTCTCTCTCTCTCTCTCTCTCTCTCTCTCTCTCTCTCTCTCTCTCTCTCTCTCTCTCTCTCTCTCTCTCTCTCTCTCTTTAATCATATTTTAGAACTTCCCTGTATTTTGTTTATTGTTATTTTTGTGAAATTTTTGATGTTTCCGAGTGACGAGATGGAAGCATTTTTTTTATTCCAAGCAGACGTGAATGTAGATCAAAAAAAGTAGTTTAATTAGATGTATGTTTTGTTGATGAGAGAGAGAGAGAGAGAGAGAGAGAGAGAGAGAGAGAGAGAGAGAGAGAGAGAGAGAGAGAGAGAGAGAGAGAGAGAGAGAGAGAGAGAGAGAGAGAGGGGGGAGGGGAGGGGGGAGGGTAAAATATCAGTAAAGATTTTCCGTCTGTGTGTTTGTTTCTTGGTTTCTTTCTGTCTTAAACCGGACAATCATTTCTTCCCTTTCCATTTCGTTGTGTTCGTTTTAAAGTTTTCGTCAGTTTTGTTTCCTTTTCATCTTCTTCCTTTTCTTTCTTTTTATTTTCTTCTTTTCTTTTTATCTTCCTCTTTTCTTTTTCATCTGTTTTTTTTTATCTTTCTCTTTTCTTAATTATATCTCCCGTTTTTTATCTTCCGCCTTTCCTTTTTTTTTATCTTTTCTTTTTCATGTTCCGCTTTTTCTTTTTTTATCTTCCGCCTTCCTTTCGTCTTCCGCTTTTCTGTCAGTTTCTTTGGTTCTCCTTTGCATCTTCATCAGTATTTCGTTGTTCTGATATTCTTGATTGATTTGGTAAAGGTCATGTGCTCTGTTCGTCTCTCTGTTTGTATTTACGCATCAATTTCCACTTTGATTATTTATTTATCTGTTATATTTTACCTGTTTTGATTTTTTTTTATTTGTATTCCTTTTTTTTGCCGCTTTTTTATCGATTTAATTTAATTTTTTGTTTTTTTAGTTTGATGGTCGCAAATTTTTTATAACCGTGATAAAAATTTCGTGTCTCTCTCTCTCTCTCTCTCTCTCTCTCTCTCTCTCTCTCTCTCTCTCTCTCTCTCTCTCTCTCTCTCTCTCTCTCTCTCTCTCTCTCTCTCTCTTTTCAAGGGTGGAGCGTCACAACTCAATCCCTCCATCAGTCAATCAGTTCCTGTGTTTCTGATTCAGTGAGTCGCTTCCATTTCAATGTGTCACTGGTTCACCACAGCGGCGGATTACCCACAATCCCTCCCCGCCACCGACACGCCGCGCCCATCAATTGATTTATGTTTTTGTGGTGTAAGAAAATAATCCTCCGGTAATCCCTGCAATAATTCAGATCTGTTTACGTAGCCCTCTCTCAAAGTGCCGCTGGTTTTAATTAAATTGGGAGGTACTGTGTTGTGTACCCAGCGTGTGTGTGTGTGTGTGTGTGTGTGTGTGTGTGTGTGTGTGTGTGTGTGTGTGTGTGTGTGTGTGTGTGTGTGTGTGTGTATGTGTTTGTATGTGTGTGTGGTGTTTGCTCATACTACAAAGCTGTTTTGTTTAGTATGATAAATGTAAAGTACTGCATTTTGTATATACACATACATACATACATACATACATACATACATACATACATACATACATACATACGAGTATATGCATACGTAATCTTTTTTTTTTTTTTATTTTTATCTTCCATCTCATTCACAAATATCACATCGCTCCTGTCCCAGCCTGGCCTCTCCTCTCCCGGCCCGCTGCACACACTGACGCTGCCAAACACTGCGCGGGAGTGGCAAGTGAGTACACGATCTTTTCCTTGATTTGTATTATGGTAAGGGAAAGACTAAGGCTGTAATATTGCTTCTTAAATTTGCGGTGTGCTATTATTTTATATTTGATAGCGTGGCCCTCTTATTTACTTGATGTTGAGGTAAGTTAAGTATTATATTGCTGGGTTTGTATCACTGCTACACTAATTTTCTTTATTGCCTGTAACTTTTTAGAGAGTAATTTTTGTACAACTTTTTAGAGAGTAATTTTTGTACTAAGCTCTCGTAAATATTATTGTAGCTTAAAAGACAAAACTACCTTCGATTTTCCGTCTTTTTGCTCCTGTATCTCCATGGAAGCAGTTATTGTTACAGTGCCGGGAAGGTTAAGGAAGGATGACCATTGCAGCAAAAGAGTTCGGGAAATTACGTAAATGTAGTAGGTAATTAAATTTGGTTTGTTCTTATGTTTCCTTAATTAGTGATGTAGGTGCGCTGTTCATTTCATTTTCTTAGGTGCTGAATGCTGAAGTAAGGGAAGGATTTCATTGTGTAGATTCTGTAATGAAAATAGAAGGAATGACTGAAATTTTGGTGCTTAGGGTTATTTTATGGATTTACGAAGTACTAATGAAGGTGTGTTGCTATTAATATTTCCAGTGCCAAGATGTTCAGCTGGGGATTTATGCAATGTATCGAGTTACTTACTACGAGCACCAGCCGTATATTGAGTCATTCGTGCTTCTTTCCATCCTTTATAGTTTACGTCATCCATACATTCATCTTTTTTATCACTAACTCTTCATTTAAGTCAGGCATACATTCATATTTCTTCCAGCATTACTTTTCTTCTGTGTCACGCATTCATTTACATTTTCTCTTAGTTTTCTTTGCTTCTAGTCATACATACATTCATCTTATTCCCATTAATGTTTCCTCTAAGTCAAACATACATTCATATATTTCTCCTTTTTCTCATTAATATTTGCTTCGAGTCATCATATCCATCCACATCCATCATATTACCATTCGTTCTTCACTTAAGTCAGACACGCATTCATAATTCTTCAGTTTCCTTCCCATTAATACTCTCTTCCAGACAACCATACGTTCACAAACTTCCCACCATCACTTTTATTTCGAATCCCTGGTGCTTGAATCTGCGTTGCATTGCGTGAGTCAAGCATTACCTCCTGTCTTTGCTCCGTGACCTGGCGACTAGCATACTAATATACGTCAAAGCAGAGACAGTTTTATTTCGAATCACTGGGAGTTGAATCTGCGCCGTGTGCGTTGCGTGAGTTGAACATTACTTCTTCCCCTTCCTCCGTGACGTGGCGAAGAACACACTAATACACGTTAAGACAGACATTTGCCTTGCTAGTCGGAGGAGCCAGTCATCATATCAGAAAGTCCATCCCGAAAGACGAAACTTTTCTTGTTATGTGTCCCGAAGGCGAGAGGGTGGAGAGCTGGAGGGTGTGGCCAGGGAAGAGAGACAGTGAGAGGGAGAGGGTGAGGAGAGGCAGAATGGCGCATGCTGAGAAAGAAAATGAGAGAATGATATGATAGATGAGGAAAAACAGGGAAGAAAGAAATAGGTTATCTTTCTACTCTCTCACGTCTCGCTTACAGAGAGAGAGAGAGAGAGAGAGAGAGAGAGAGAGAGAGAGAGAGAGAGAGAGAGAGAGAGAGAGAGAGAGAGAGAGAGAGAGAGAGAGAGAGAGAGAGAGAATCATTAATCTTTTCACTCTTACGGTTCTGCTTTGTTGACATTCAGAGCACAGTACAAAAATGTTAGCAAAGACACAGAAAGAGAGAACAAAAGGTTAAAATTATTCTTTTAAAGCTACCAAAACACATAAGAGACGAGTAAAAATGTGTCTTAAAGGTTGTAGGTGATGAAAAAATTGTTAGACAGTAAAAGGCTTAAGTTGAAAGAGAAATAGAGGAGACTTGAGCAACGTAGGAGAATTATAACGGAGAACCTTCCATTTGTAAACACACCTTACGAACCCTGAAGGACTTAAGACTATAAAATATTCTGGATGATTATGAAAAAAAAATCAGACAATAATAGACATGTAAAAAAGAAAAAGAAAATAGGAAAAAGGAAAACAACTGTAAGGAAAATATAACAGAGGAGCTTTCCACCTTATGAACTCAAATCAATGGGTCTAATATTAACTTCAACCTTACCTGACCTTTTCTCTACACCCTTCCTTCCTTCTCCCTCCCTCCCTCCCACGGCCCTACCTAAAACCTGCCTTTCAACCCTTCTTCACCCTCCTGCGCCGCGCCCTCTAATGCCTCGCTACGTAATTACAAGGGATCAGAAGGTTCGTGATTACTTAGCTGAGAGGAGTGGTGGTTGTGGTGGTGGTGGTGATGGTGGTGGTGGTGGTGGTGGTGTAGTGTGTGGTTGATTGTATGTATGGCGTGGTAGTGTGGTGGCAAAAGAGAGAGAGAGAGAGAGAGAGAGAGAGAGAGAGAGAGAGAGAGAGAGAGAGAGAGAGAGAGAGAGAGAGAGAGAGAGAGAGAGAGAGAGAGATTCAGAAGTTCACTATAGCTATTTTCAAAGGCCACAGAGATGATTAGCTGGGTTTTCAAGACTTCTTTTTTTTTTTCCATTTAATCATGTACACATTTTATCCTTAAGTTACTGACACCGTAAACCCACCCTTAAAAAACCGTGTTACTTCAACTAGAGCCTTTGGTAAGTGGTGAGTGGTGCAGCGCAGATGTGTTTGAGAATATGGGCCAGAGAGAGAGAGAGAGAGAGAATCAAGTAAGTATGATATTACAAGTTTAATGGAAATAACATCCTAAAGAAAATTATGGGCAACCAGAGAGACAACAAAACAAAAGAAGGAGAGAATTACACGTAAAATGCGAACACAAACAGAAAAAAATAAATACACAAGAGAAAAAAAAAAAAAGGTCAAGCCAAATTTCACAAGTCCACGCTAAAAAAAAAAAAAAAAAAAAAAAAAACGTACCGTAAAGAAAACTGTAGCCACCCGAGGGAGAGAGAGGAACAGACAAACAGAAAACGAGACAGACACCCGGAGAGACACGCATAAAAGACAGCACAGTCCAAAAATAAACACGAGCACGGAGAACATCAAGGGGAAAAAAAAAAAAAACATAAAAAACAAGAACTATATATATACCCACAATCTCCTTGACAGCGAAGTTAAGTCCCCAAGGATGACAAATAAACACACTAAACATACTCAACACTCCAATAAGAATTTACTGAGGCGAGGACAAGGAGATGATTGCACTAAGAGCCCCACTGGTTGCCGGGTGTCGAGTCTCTGTTCGGGGGTCATGAGGAAGCTAACTGCACCACGAAGCCACTTGACGTAAACAAATATGACGACAGACACAGAAAGAGAGAGAGAGGGGGAGAGAGAGAGATTGTAGGATATTAATACGCGGAAGTGACTCGAATGTGGGATGAGAGAGAGAGAGAGAGAGAGAGAGAGAGAGAGAGAGAGAGAGAGAGAGAGAGAGAGAGAGAGAGAGAGAGAGAGAGAGAGGTATTAGTCACTGCAGGAAATTATATAAACAACCCACCTGACCTTTCTCGCTAGTGCGGTTATTATTATTATTATTATTATTATTATTATTATTATTATTATTATTATTATTATTATTATTACAAAAGCCGCATTTAACCTCAATGAAACTTTAAAGCTCGCAGTAATAAGACGTAAAAGGAAAAGATATTGGTATTTATAGTGCCTCAAACTCTCTCTCTCTCTCTCTCTCTCTCTCTCTCTCTCTCTCTCTCTCTCTCTCTCTCTCTCTCTCTCTCTCTCTCTCTCGTTTGTTTCTCTTGTTTTTCCTTCCTTGTTTCACGTCTTCCAATTAAATTACGTAAGAGAAAG